>NC_073739.1:61847853-62150883 GCF_023634155.1 Falco peregrinus
GTATCTGCATTTGCACATCTGCCGTGTCTCTGTTACACAGTTTTATGTACTGTATGTATGAAATGAGACACACTTAAATCTGAAATTGAAAAGGCTAGATATTTTACAAGCTATTAAAACATCGCAAAGATTGCTTTCTTGGACTAACATATTTTATGTAACAAATCTGCTACCTTGAAGAATTTCTGCAGTTTTGACCTTTCATCTAAACATCAAATATTATGCATATTTGTATATGGTTCTACTTGGAAAGCTGGATGCTCTCCTGTGCAACAGGTCTCCGTGAGCCAGACTCCACAATTCATGAGGTAACTTGAACACATTTTAAAAGTGAAGCTACATTCTTCATTTTTTTTTTTTAATCAGCTCTTTAGAAAACTAAAAGCCTCTTTGGTCAATGCATTCAATTATGCTTATGCCACAAACAAGTCAACTATCTTACATGAAAATCCTAACATATTTCATGTATGTTGGTATTTGAAAACTAAAGTGTAACTACGTACCCTTCTAAAACGCAGCCTCTAAAACTAAATGCATATTTGATCTAAAGGCATCTGCACTCCATGATTTAGATACATCCATGCCAGAAGAAAACACCATATATCTATACTACAAGAAAAATACAGGAACTTCCACCTTCATTTGCCATAAGCACAGGAATGTGAAAAGCACAATCAGTTATTTTAGAACTTGGTATCTCTCATCATCCTGCACTGATTGGTGATTAATCTCCAGTAATTTTCTTTTTATTTTATTAAGGGAAAGCAAACCCTGTGCTTCCCGCAAAATCCACTGCTTCAACACTGTATTCTTTCAATATCTAACAAAGCAAAAGGAAGAATCAGAGATTTTGATCAGTTTTGCTAGTCTGGAAAACTAGCAAAACCCTTCCTATTTGCTCTATTATAGACATACATCGTAACAATTGTGGGCAGTGGGAAACTTAGCAGTGAATTCTTACCAAGAGAAAAACAAGCACAAGGGAAGAGAATAGACTCGCAGTTATCAAGAGAAAAATGTTCCATGGTTGCAACAGCAGACAGGGAAACAGAAAGGGAAAAGCACTTAAGCCAACAAACTGAAGTCTCAAATAATACCAAATTTACTATCGAATAAACGGCACTATTTCTTGACTCACCCAACAGGGACAAACAGCGACTGTGATTTGTTTTTTTGAATTTTACAGAGCTTTCAGTAATAGCTGGAGACAAGATGTCCCAAGTAAACAAGAGTGTGACCTAAGTAGTATTTTTGGTGTGCAACAGTAGGCAGAGAAGCTATCCAAACTGTGATAAGATCGAGAACAGGCACATGAGAATAGTTAACTAAGCTCGTGCCCTGTCATTTCTCTAAAGGTGTTAAAACAAAACAGAACAACCTCTAGAAAACAGAGCTTTAAAAACACCAGTTTACTTGGCTAGCACATCGTTCAGCTATTGCCTCATTAAATTCCCTATAAGCCTCAGAGCAACAAGTGCTCTTTCAGCAGCTCTCCGAAGGCTTAGCTAAAGGTTATGTCATTTTGAACATTCAAGTAACTCTCTAGCTGGTAAGTGACCAGCTGCCTGCTGAGGTACATAAGCTAAGGAATTTGCCAGTACTAGAACTCAAATGCCCTTTTGCTGCCTTTAGGTCTTCTGCATTGAGAACTTGTGTTGGAAACAGTTAATCCTTTCAACAGTTCAGCCTAGAACAAAAAGATGATTATTCTCTGTTGTTTGTCACTATGAAGTTTAAGGCCAGCGTTTTTTTAAGAAAGACTATTAATCCACTTGTACCAGGAACACAGCAGTGACAATCAGGTCAATTTATCACACTCAATGCTGCACTCATTAGGCAGAAATAATAAAGTAACAGTTTAAGTACAGATAGGGCTACATTGGATAATGAAGGAGAATACCAACACCTCAACAACTAGAATACTTTCTTAATAAAGCAGAACTTAACTTTGTGGAATCATAATTAGCTAGCTGTCCAAATAAAAGAGTGAATTTAGTATGATAAAATCTTTGACATTTATGTAATTCTTATTTTCACATACGACTTCAAGGAGAGGTCCTCTTACTTCACTTTGAATTGGTAAGACTACTATATTCTCATCAATTAGCATGAATTAACTTTTTTTTCCTCTGTCAAATAAGCCACACAACTAAGTCTGATGACAATACAAGTTATTTCAATTTTATCACAGTTGCACACATCTGCCAGCTTGCCAAAGCAGCACCATTAATAAAATGCCACATATATAATACTTGGCTGACAGTGCTTCATAATTTATAAAAGGCTGACTCACACAGAATGATGGATTTTTAACAAGTCAGACAAGTGAAACAGTCATTGTCCATAGATACTTTCCCCCATGTGACAGAGGTTACCATCCCCCACAGAGGACAGCACAGCTGCCAAGTCCTACTACAATTTTCAGACAGCTCATTGAAATAAACTGAAAACAATTTCCTATGAAACAAAGTATAGCAATAGAATCCAGCAAAATTTTACAAATTCATGTGCAAACTCTTCAATATAGTGAAACATGAGGAAAGCCACTAAACGTAATAAATTTGAACATATGTATTTTGAGAGAATATGAAATACTTCACAATATCAGTTTTCAGTAATTAATCTCAAAGTACAAACCAATCAATTTGAGAGATAATTAAATACCACAACCAGACCATAAAAGAACATATTTTATGTTAACTAATGATTTAGAGTAATAATTTTAAATTTACAAGCTGTGTAGCTTGCAGAAATTATACTTTCACTAGTGTCTTTGTACAGTCAATGGTGATTTGCCTTTTAGTTACCCCAATATAAGTGAAATGACTTACCATTCTTGCTGACATCCAGTTCCCTGAGATTAATGAGATTTGCAATGGATGCTGGCAATGTGGTTAGATCATTGTCTGGCAAACTCAGCTTGTGCAGAGACTGGCAGTTAAAAAGTTGCTGTTGAAACAAAGAAAAAAGTGAATGCGATTTTCTCTTAGTTTCCTCTGTATCACTTTTGGGTTTAAACCCTACAAACCTCTGACCTCACAGCTTGAAGGCCGGACTATTTAGAGTCTTTGATTACAAAAAAAATTTAACTAGTTTTGTTCAAAATTGACTAAGTTTACAATGCTCAGGAAAGCAGAACACTACCAGCTGCCACAACAAGCCAGCAGCTATGCTTAACACTTCCTACAAATTCCTTCCAGTACCTCAGAAATTGTGACCTGTAGTCCCAGAAACATCACAAAATATTTTCCATAATAGATGTGCCATGTGATACCCCACTGGTAATTCAATTTTCTTCAAAAAATAATAAATTCACAGATGCATTTTTTAAAGTCAAATAATTCTGTAACAGTATTTGAGTAGGTATTGATACTCTCTATCGATGTTTAAATTTCATTGTTATATCCTACAATATTTTTTTTCCTTTCTATGTTTCCTAGCTCAAGTACACAAAAATCCAACAAAATTATGATGAAAACTAGGACAGTCTGGATCTAAGGACATAGAAAACTGTATAATCTCTTCTGTATACATGCATTATAATTTGTATCGAATATAAAGCTCAGAGCCAGATCTCTTCCTAGATACAACGTACCTTAAGATTCTTACCCAAAAACTTTACAAATTGACAAAATAGGGCGAGTAGTACTAGTGTGATGGAAGAAAACTCCTCAAATTATATGTAGAAAGCTTATAGGTAGTACAAAACATATCTCTAAGAAAAATGGTTGAAAAGGTTCATCTGAACAAATTTATGACAAATACTCCTTTCCCAAACATTTTGGATAAGATCATTCATAAATACCTGGATTAGTGTTCTTTTCTTTTGGAATTCCAAGAAAAATCATACAAACCCAGGAAGCATTCTATGACTAAAAACATTTATCCCGATCAACATCATAGGAATGGGCTTAGTTCATTCAAAATGTCTTGGTTCTTAATTATGAGGCCATTACTTCAGCCACAGACTGCTGGAGTAAGCCCCATTCACATAACGTTTTCATATACCACCCCAGAACAAAAGTAGACATTAATCAGCAAGATTGACAGTTCAAGGAATGAGCTTTAACTTGCCTGCTGATGTTTTCAATTCCTCAGAAACGTGCACCTGTTAGAACTAGTTGATACCATTAAGGCTTTGAAGAGTTAGAAGTTACTTAGCATACTATAAGCAAAGGAGAACTTTGATGAGCCCGTATGTTTTGGAGCCATTCCCTTATTTCAGTACTTCAAGCAAGAAAGAATATATACTTAAAACTCGTCCCTGAAAACATTAATCTGGACTCTTGGAATCATTAGAAATTTCACAGATCAGGCAGGCAAAAACAAATGCAGCACAAATAATTGCCAAGTCCCTAAAGGAAAATGGGGAGGAGGGGAGTTTTACATGGTGTTGACTTTGTAGATGTTCCTTTTGTTGTTGTTCTTTTTTAATGCTTGCATATTCAGTGATTCAGTAGGCCATCATTACTGTTAGTAAACACCAGAAGTCATATAATTAAGGACTATTTTACTGCAGAACTTCAGTTTCTCCTGTAGAGCAAAGGGAGAAGGAAAACTACAACTGCTACAGTTTCTACTTTTCAGCTCAAATGAACACCGTGGCAGCTGGGATAAACAGGGTACCTTTTCCAATGTGATTTAGCACACAAGATAAAAGCATTTCAAATGCCTTGTCACTCTTGAAAAACTGGGATTACATACCTTACACACAGCACTTTGTGTAAAGCAAAGTCCTTCTCTACCACCATCTTTCTCTCACTGCAGTTTGCTCATGCTGTGCCCTTGTCCAGTTAACTAAATGAAGGAGCTATACTATGAGAACTGATTCTTGAAGTGTGCTGGAATTCTGAGAAGACTGGAGGCAATTAAGGAGAAAAAAAAGAAAAAAGCAGCCACACACACTGACAGGCTATTTGAGCGACGAGGCTGACAAGACATCCCCAAACCAGTAGTGTGGTGGCATACAAAGGGCAGCAGACGGTAAAACAGGGATAAAAGCACACCACCAGGGACAAAAAGGAGAGGGGAAGATCGGGAATGTCTTAACCAGGCTTCAGAAAGCTGGAGACAGCCTAATAAGTACCGCACCCTTCATCTGAGATGGCTTAATTAGAAGCCTTTTTCAGTTAAAGGACTAAAAAGCTTGGGTGAGGGAAAAGGCATACTCAGCTTGAAACCCTGGCTCCAAATGCACTAGTATCACTTCAAATGTTACAGGCCTTCCCTTACAGGTACTCTGGATAGTTTTAAGATTACAATTTCTGTCAAATGATTAAATGAAACACTTTTACTATGTCTTCACTACTCCCAGATCTCTCTGCTTGTTTCCTTTACAGTATTTGAGTTTATATGTGTGGGGGGGTTGTTTTGAAAATGGAAAGGGTTGTAAAAAATGATGACCAAAATAACTTAAAAGGTGAAAAAAATGCTTAGTTTCTCAAAAATAAGCCTATAAGGATGACTTATTATAATGTACAAACACATTAACATGAAACAAGTGTAGACTATTACAGGTCCCTGCAGTTCAGCGAAGAAAAGCAAAAAGGAAAACTAATGTTCAAGCAGTCTTTTTAATTGCATGGATAATTTAATCTTTGACTAGACCAAGGCAAGCGGTAGACTGCCCACCTCAACTTACCTATGTATTAAAACTCGATTTCATATAGTAACTGGCTAATGAAATCAAATGGCATGTAACAAAAAAGTAAGACAAAATGACCTAGTCGCCTGAACAGTCTAAAACATCAACATGCATCCATTCATCACTTCAGTACAGTCTTTCTTATTCTTTTAATACTACTAAAAGGGATTTTTTAGAGAGAAAGAGAAAGGCTTAGTCCTTATGATTTGGGAAATAGGAATTTAATGGAAGAAGAGTGCAGAAAATGTCTTTTTTTTTTTCCCCCTAAGAAAAGTGATTTATTCTGGTTTCTTAAGCATTTGATTTTACTCTTCTCCAATAAAAAATAAGAGTAATTAAGTTCTGAAATCATCTGAAAACACCCTCAATGGCTTACACAAAGTCTTTTAATGCAAACTACTAAAACCTAAAGTAACCAACTCTAGAATAAAGAAATACCTGCTTGGGAAGGGACAAAAATAAAATAGTGCAAGTTCTAAAAGATAACCAACTTTGACAAAATGTCTAGTTTTAAGTTACACATAACTAGTTCTATTCAACATCTACATAGAAATTTTCATTGATGGCTTCTCAGGAGCATTTAAGTTCAGATTTTCAAAACCACTCAGCTGGTTTAAGTCAGCTTTACTGGAATTCAGGGCTTCTGATAAAACAATTTCAGGACAGTAACTTGGCAGTTATTTCCTTAGTGGTTTCATTTATCTTTCAAAAAAATCTAACCAGCAAAACCCAAAGCGGTTATAGCAAACTTTCCAAAAATCTAACAAGAGCATTCTACAGTTGTCCTGCCTGACAGTAAAGATTTGCACACAATTGTGACAAAACAATTTTAAGTATTACATCTGTCATCTAAGTACTAAGTTTTTAATTCCACCACAATAAAATCTAGTAATGGAAACAAGTTTATTGCAATGACCACTTTCTACTTCTCAAAAGTCTCACTGGCAAAAATTTTCACTTTTCTCTAATATATGGCTAATTCAGCATGCAGTTTGTCTTCAGATTTCAGAACAAACAACGAATATTAATTTCTATAATAAAGATCTAATCAAAGTGGCATACCAGCTCTTTAGTTTTTGAATTTAAGTAATCTGAAGCACTTCAGAAAGTCTTGAGTCACATACTGAAGAAGAAAGCAGGACTTCAAGTGAATATATACTTTGGATTGTAGCTACATTTGCGGGCACAAGATCTGAAGACGTTAATCTTGCTTCTTCTAATATTCCTGTGTTATCACAGATTCAAAATAATGCCGCAGTTCATTGAATACAGTTAGTCAGTTTGAGCAGATACCACCACAGAAATAATGTAGCCAGCCTCTTCTACTATGTACCTCACTTGGGCTGGATCAGCTGCTTAAGCAGTTTCATCCCAATTCATATAGCAAACAAGTCAAACTGGAATGCAGGAACATTCCTTCTACCAGGGCTGCTTCTTCTCGGACCAACATTTACTTTAAAATATTTGGCAAACTGCAGCCTAAAAGCTGGATCGGGAAGCTAGACACCATCAGCTTCTGCAATGCTAATGAAGTAACAGAGTTAAAAGAAAACGACCCAACATACCTTTGGAAGCTCTTCAATCTGATTAGCATCTAAATAGAGTTCTTCCAAGGTCTTTTCAAAAGTAAAAATCTCCTTAGGCACCTGTTCCAGGCTGCAGTGAGAATAATCAAGCGTAGTGACTGTTTCCTCCTCTCCACGCAGACAGCGGCATGGCACCAGCCGCACAAACAAATTCCGCTTTGTTGTCATTTTCAGGCACTGCAAAACAGAAACTGGTCAACTGAAAAACCAAGACAACTTAATTACTCGGGGCAGCTTCTCAAACTTCCACTGCCTGCTATGTACTTGAAAGATGTGTCTACGTATCTGCATGTGTGTGTATACACATGTATGAGAGAGAGGCAGGAGAAAGTATCTCTTTTAAACTCAACAGATCTGTAGCAGCATTAAATGTGGTTAGAACACCTACAGATCCCAGAAGACGAAGCCAAAATTTAGCCTGTAATTTGTCAGCTGCTAACACAACCTTACATTGCAGACAAGCAGAGAATATTGAAGCAGCAGTTATGAAGTGTCAATTGAGTTTTTACAACATAGCTTATCCCTACTTTTACAAAGGTTACTGAGATGATATTTTGCTAAATATAATAAAATCCACCCTCTACAGAGCAATAAAATGTAGCTATAGGAAAGCTAAATATTTTTTTTGGTGATGTGTGAGATTAAATTTAGTGTACCTAAATGAGGGATTTGAAATTAAAAGACAGAACACAACAGAAAGAACCAGCATTGTTTCTACCAGCTGTCCTATCTACAGTTTAAAAGGAAAGGTTTCCAAGTGCACAGATGAAGAAGTGACTTCTTTTGGCAACTCCATTCAGTTTGGAAAACTTCAGCATATTTTGCTGTGCACACTGAAACTAAGGAAACTCCACCTTGCTATGGAAACTCACCTTTCTTCCTTTAAACTCAATCATCACTACAACAATTCCCTCTGCTCTTGATGGCTTCTACAATATTCCTGCTCAGCAGGAGACAGCAAACCTAAACGGTGCAAACTGACTAGCTGATAGCTGATGGCATACACCAGCCATGTTCTGCCTCTCTTCTCAGCAAAAGCACAAGGTTAGGGCTCTTTCCTCTAACTAGCAATGATTTTTCACAAAATTCAGAAAAAACGATCTTCAAAATGTCACCTCAAGTTTCAAGTTTGGCTGGAATCAGATGACTGTCTTAAACAATTTTTCAGGAAGGACCAACATGCGCAGACAGACAACACTATCGTGTAAGCTTCATTTCCTCAGGAAATTGGTCTAAAAATACACACTTTTCCAAAACAGCACTGTGTATTTATTTTCTCGATCAAACTGCCAACACACCAAATTAAAATAGGCTTTTTTTTAATCTGCATTTGTTTTGGAATTGCAGAAATTGTATTTCAACTTCTGGATTTGTGACAGGAAACCTTCTTTTCCAAAGGCCAAAAAAGTCCTTCAGACACATTCAGCAGACTGCACTTCAACTTTCAGACAGTATGTTAGTAATACAGGAAGAAAATAAAATACCATGGTCACTACACTACATGAAGTCACAGGCTGCACAACCCCTCTTCTAACTAAAAAAAAAAATTCACGTACTTAGATTTTCCTCTATGAACAGCTAGCTTGCCAAGTACTTCACAGCATGTTTAATTTACACAACAGGTCAAGGGACTGCCATACATTAGTGTTTTCACTAAACAGAAGTCAGATTCTACATCTATTTATTAAAAAGACAGAAAAAACCTACATTAGAATAGCGGGATGTCAAGACTTCCTTTTTTAATAGTGCTTCCATGTTGCTAGGATTTTGTTACAATGTTGACTATCAGAACACTTCACGCTTCCCATAAAACTACAGCCAAGTTACTTAAAAAGTGATCTAAAAATACAAATATTTATCTGTGTTGCAATGCAAAGAGTTTAGAAACTGCGAATTCCACAGAATGGGAAAGTCCGCAAAAGAGACAGCATAACCTCCTTCTGCTTCTTCCGCTTCTTCCACAGGGACAGGCTCCAGCATGACATCCTCCTGCCACCCACAGTCAGATGCCAAAGATGCCATGGAAGCTGATATGCTCACTGGGTCAGAGCTACCCACACCTTCTCCAAGCCTCAGAGGCCACACGTGAAGACACAAGAGGAATTCCACAGCCAACATTTACCAACAAAAAAGCCTTTTGCAAAACTAATTAGTGTCTCACTTTGTTACTGTTTCAGAGATCTGTAGAGCTGTGGAAAGACACACAACTTCAGAAAGAAGCACCAACAGCAGTCTCTTCAAACAGGAGCATAAACAGAAGAACATATGCCTTGGGAACAACAGGGACTGTAAGCAAAGACTGTACATGTGAGCTGATTGCCACACATCTGGCAGGGGAAGGCACACCTACGTAAGACTAGCTACAGCCATAAGCAAGTTCACTTCGTCCAGTCATTTCATCTTCTGACAATTACACTTCAGTTTCCAGAATATTAAGAAGTTCACTACATGGTTCATATAAATAACAAAGTAAGGTACTGTTTTTCATTCAAAACCCTTAAAAAGAGCATACGTTATTACATTGTTTGTTCCCTCTTTTTCACAAAAATGTGAAATATGTGGCTGTTCTCTTCACATCTAGTCTTACTTGCTCAAGTCTCAAAAGTTTCTGGAGCAACAACACTCATGAGGCCTAACAATGCAAAACACCCATATCCACTTTTGCTAACTTACTCCTTTACTTTGTAAGGGAGATCTTGAGTTTTTGGGAGACAGTAGGGAGGAAGATCTTTTTAAAAGATTGCATGCATTCGCAGCACTTAAACATGGATAAAGGCTGCAGGGGCACAGCCTGCCTCACCATGGGCTTCCCCACGGGCTGCAGGGGAATCTCTGCTCAGGCCCCTGGAGCACCTCCTGCCCTCCTTCTGCACTGCCCTGGGGGTCTGCAGGGTTGTTTCTCTCACACAGTCTCACTCCTCTTTCCTGGATGCTGTAGTGCAGCAGTTTTTTACTCTTTTCTTAAATATGTTATCACAGAGGTACTATCAAGATCGCTGACTGACAGCTTTGGCCAGTAGCGGGTCCATCTCACAGCTGGCTGGAACTGGCTCCATCTGACATAGGGGCAGCTTCTGGCAGCTCCTCACAGACTGCATACCTGCAGGCCCCCCGGTACCAAAACCTTACCACTACACCCAATCCAATCTATAAATGGCGAAACATTTTTACTGAATAACATTACTGGAAGCAGAAAAGCAAAGCATTCATTTGAAACACCATGACCAATGAAAGAAAGTAAGATCAGCAGCAAGCCTGGATACACACTAAGTATTAATCCAGAGGAGACAGCATCATCCAGTGAACCATCACTCCTTCCTGGAACTCTGCTGATTCCCTGCACAACCCCATCATCCAAGCTTCTGACAGCCCAAAAGCACCTGCAGATCTGCCAGAACCCCATGGGACACTTTTGTTTAACCACATGTCTACCCACGTTTCAATGAGCATTAAAAAATAAATCAAAACACCAAAAAAACCCTCACCACAATGTTAAAACACAGCCCCCAAGTATCACATTTCTCTGAAAACTCTGAACTCAGGCTTGTTGCAAGTAGAATTTAAGTTCACAGTATTTCGTTCCTAATCTCTGTTAACTTGCGCTAAAAGCAATCGTTTCACTGTACCATTAGTCCCTTAAATTTCCTGTCTGATGCTAACAGGATGTGACTGCTCATGCTCTAAGCTGGTGAAAGCACTTCCCCCCCATCCCCCCAAGGCTTTCAAAAGGGTGTTTACCAGTTACATCAGCAGCAAAGCTGAAAATGAAACCAGCTATGAGATGTTTATACAGAAAGGCATGAACAACTAGGCACAGAAGTATCTGCTCAGGCTCTCCACTGTCTATGAAGAAGTGCAGAATTATGAAGCTGAGGACATGTAAACACAAGAAAGGGAAATACTGGGTCAGGAAGCACATACCTAATATGTAACCTGACAAACAGAACAAGGCTGACAGAAGTCCCAACACACTCCTGTTAAAACAATGAATTATAGGGGGAGAAAAAGAAAAGAAAAAAACATTCATTAGAAATTTTACTTAATCCACTAAAAAAACCAAAGCACAGAAGAGTTGATTACTTCCTCTACATTAAAAAAATCAGTAGGAAATTAAGTGTATTATACTGGACATGAAAACATGAACCAGTCTGCCTTTGGAGATGTTAAACACTTTTCTACTCCTATAGCAGCAACACGCACTGCAAGACACAGGCTATTTGGCTTGCTCATGCAAGATGCTGTATTGTGAAAACTCACAGCACAATTTATATTAATCTCTTTTGGCTAACAGCAGCACTACTCCTCAAGAATTTGGGGAAACTGTAAACATCTTAGTAGTTCAGGGAATGCAAAACATCCTCAGCTCTTACAGTAAAGTAAGAACACCATTATCCTTCATTCTTTAATCTCAGAAATGACTTGGCACCTCTTGCTCATCAACAGATCACGTAAAGAAGCTGGCGGGCAGTGGTAAGGGCTGTTTCAGGCTTCTAAAATCAATCCAATCTTCTTGGATGGGACATGGCAAGGTCTTAACTTAACAGACAGCAACCAGCACCTTGCAAATCCCAACTTGGAACTTTGTTTCTCTGCAATTCTTTTCCTTGTGGTTTTAGGAGAGGAAAGTGTGACTCAAACCTGATGGGCACTGACAAGGAGCTGAAGCATGAAAAGACAGCACATACTGTGAAGAGACTGCCTCTTAAGTGCCGTGGTATTGTCTGGTTGAGGTGTGGAAACCTCGTTGGGCGACAATGCCAAGTTAAGGTATTATCACCTCCTCCTCCCTCTCATCCAAGCTATTTCTTTCTCTTCTAGAAAAAAAAAAAAAAAAAAAAATCGCAAAACTGGATCGGTTATGTCATTCATTTTACTGAATGAGACTGGCAGACACTCAGGTCAGTACAAACCAATGAACCGCAGTGCTGCACTCTGGGGGAGACAACAAGTGGTAGGAAATAACAGGGATTTTGGAACCATTTCACCATTTTAAATGTGAAGCTATAGTCTGAGCCTCCCCACTCCCAAAACAAAAACAATGCTCAACTGCATCCATGGCTGGATGTCCTCATGCAGACAGGGAACACTGAAAAACACGCTGTACTTGCTCACATACAACATTCAGATCAAAAGAAATAAAAGGCATTACTCATGAAACAACAATGGTGAATGGTAACAACAGGAGGAGGAATATGTTAGTAAATACAGTAAATAATAAACAGTTGTTAAATGCAAAAATACGAAGGATGCTTGACACATCTTTTGAGAAAGAAATCCATTTTGCTTTTAGTGATTCAACAGCTGCTAGGATATAAGCAAACCCAGTGATACTCTATTCCTAAGCCTGCTGAAATACAAAACTCAAAGCCGGTAACAAAACTCAAAGCTTCTCTCCAGGTTAAACTACTTTCTAAGCTCTCGATGCCTGTTTACAAAACCCACAAAGAAACAAAAGCGCACACACCCCCAAGGACCAAAGCAGCACAACAATTTCACACAACTTCCAGAAGAGCAATGCCAGGTATGAATTCTGGAGGTGTTTGGTTAAATTACCTGGGTTTTGTATTCTATGAAGTAAATACCAAGCAGATTTCAAATCACTACTTCTATTTTGTTTTGCATTAATTGTGTAAAGGATTTCTGAATATTTTAAGATCTGAAGTTCTTCATCAACTTATTTTATAAAGCCTCTTTACTTAGTTCTAATGGTGTTGATGGTATTAATAACATATTCTTGGCTCAACACAGCATTCTCCTGCTTTACTGAAACTACATACTATCTAACCAGATATTTGTTGCAACAGTTATTTTCCAGCTTAGAAATTTAGCTAAACTGCCTATGTTAAAACAATCCTGATGAGTTATTATGACAAGTAAACCCCGCCCCCCCCCCCCCCCCCCCCCCGTAAGTGTATCAAAAGCAATATTTGGAATATTTATTTCTATTCATTTCTGTAACTGTAAAAAAGCACCAATACAGCAAAGCAGTCAGTACTTGGCCTTATCATGCCAAACCAGACTGATTTTGCGAAAACAATAAAGTATTTTTAAACAGAGAAAAGCAGCAAAATAACTCTTGGAAAATACCTACAAAACAAAATATTCTACTTCAAGTATAGCCTTTAAATGAAATGCAGTAATTGTTAACATTCTAATAATCCTAGACCACGGCAGTAAGGCACAGGTGTATGACAGTAGATCTATAATTTAAGGCAAAACTCATTACAGAAACGTCCTTAAGAAAAAAAAAGAATGAAAAAAAATTACAGGTAACATTTATGGTAAAAAAAATTTTAAAATGTCTATACAAAAGAAAATATCATAATTTTCTCTTATTTAAAATATTTATACTGACTTTAACACACACACCTCCCATCATTACACAACCATAGCCCCAATAGTTGCAACTTCGATCTCAATACATTTCCTCTCGCTCTTTTACTGAGGCAGCCCTAGAAACTAACTTCCATCTGGACAGCCAGTCTATCCAAGTAAGTGCCACTATAACATTTCATCTGCAGAATGGTTTCTAATTGTATACCATTAACAATGCTGCTGAGATTACCATTAGATCTGAGCTTCATTTCTGATGTTCAACTTGATTGCATATTCTTTGGATACGTATTTGTAGTGTTACTAAGAAAACATTAAGAGGAATAAATTGAGTTTTAAAATCACTGTGCTTGAGACTCTCCTCCTCAAATCAGAAAAAGCCACATACATTATTCAAGGATATTTACTATGGCAAATGGAATTTTGAAGGAAATTGCAGAAGCCCCTCAAACATTCATGGAATATTTTAAAACCAGCTTTTTTTAAAAAAAAAGCCATGATGATATTTCTGTATTTCAACACTGATGTTTTCAAATGGCTGAAGAATTCCTTTCCATTCTAGGACTGATAAGTTTGAGTTTGTGTGTCTGTCGCTTTTAAGTTAATACATAGCGAGGAATATGAAATATTTATCCCAATAGGACACTGAAGTGAATTCCACCCCCCACTATCCATTGCATCCTGCCCTCCTCCCCCCACCCCCCACCCTCAATAAAAAAAGTGGGGTACAATCACAGCTATTTGGTACAGCTAGCTGTACCAAGCTACTTCAGAACCGCTTTGTTTCCAGAATCCACTAATTTATACATTAAATAACTCCATTTTCTTTCACTGTTGCTGTGAAAAAGATCCATCAAAACAAACACGACAAGTTCCTGACTTTCTATTCAAAGAAAACAATGAAAATTAAATACACAGAGCACCAGACTAAGAGATGGTAAGCCTCTGGAAGAGATATAAAACCATATTAAACTGCTTATGCTTCAGCTTTAGTCCTGTGAGGGATTATGTCTGGATCTATTGTATGAGTAAACGCTCTGTATCACATACTGTCAAAATTATTGAAGCAGAAAGGAAGAGATACTGTCTTAATTCTTCCAGTTAAAACAACACAGTTAAAAGAGATGAACCAGCATTGGGAAAGTGAAGGGAGGAGGCATCACTAGTCACTGGCCTATAGCAAGCAACAAACCTGAAGGAGCAGCAAGCACAGCTGAGGCAGTGCTGCAACAGCAGTTTCCTTGCTCAGTGGAGAATGTGAAAGCACACAGAGCCCACAGCCTTCCAGGCTACACAAAAGGCTGGAAAATGCGAACGTGTGCACATGCTTCTCTGTTCTTTATAGCAATACCAGATAAAATACGCAGAAGATTTTGTATGTTTTAAACTGATATTTTATATCAAGTCTCTAAATTACAGTCACTCAAGTGTTCATATTTATTAGCATTTCCACAATCAGAGCAACACAATAAAATCAGAACAGATGAAAGCGGCTGTCATATGTTGTTGGGTGGTGGTTTTTTGTGGAGGGGATACACAATAACGACTCCTCCACAGAAATTCAGAGAGAAGTTCTGAAGACAAAATATTCTATTTGACATTCTTTCTATTCATGAGCAATACATGCTTCTAGAAATCCTTACAATACGAGGCAAAAGCAACTCAGTGCCATCTGCACTGGCATCATTTAATAAAGAAAAAAAGCTGATTCTCAACATGTATTGCTTTTCCATAAAGCTTTGAATAGAAAATTGAACTTTACTAAGCTTCATGTTCTTAAGTATGGTCTCTAGCTAAAGGAAGTTGGTACACCAGTAAGAGAAATGATGATGCGATGTTCGCCTAGGCTTTAGGATCAGCAAACCAGAAAGACAGACAGCAAGAGGCCCAACAAGCATTCAAAGCATTTTTTCAAGCATCTTTTTTCTCCAGGCTTTTCTAAACTTGCTTATCTTTCCAGAGAACTAAAAAAAATAATTTATAAAAACAGTATAAAAGCTAAAGCTTCACAAGCTAAAACATTTAATAATGGACATCAAGACATAAAACAGAATTATTTTCCTGCAACTTAGTTTTCCATATACTACCCTTTCTATATATGCACACAATGCCATATAAATATATATCATTCATTTGGCTCTTCCATTCATTTGCCACTTCAACAGATATTTATAACTAAAAATAACTGCCTTCAGAATAACATGAAGATGATGCAGAATAAAATTTTAGTGCTTTGGAGGTGATTATTACAACATATGAACAAAGAAGATAATTTCTATTTTAATATATTGTGCATCTGATCCAGAGGAAAGAAATAACGTACTTACCACTGTGTTACTTTTTTCTCCCTGCTGCTTCTTCCCTGAGCTTTCAAAGCCAACATTCTGTTTAAGACAAAGGTACAAAAGTTTTAGTCAACACTGTCCCTACTAGGTAATAACAAATCGATATTTCATTGTACTGGATATTTATTTTGCTTTCAGAGTTTTGGGTTTGTTTTTTAAACAGAGAACACAAATGTGTTTCTACATGTGTATGAAGATATCAGAGAACTTGCAAGACTTAAGACAGTAGAACTTGGATATATACTTTTGGGGGAGATTGTTCTGTGCACATAACATAGTACAAAACATTGCTTTCATCCTGATTTAAATTTTATAGCATTCTGTCTACAAAGTTATTTCACCTCTACTCCATTTTTAATTGCTGTATTAAATCTCTTGTATTGGACATCTCTTACATGCAATTCTGAAGAAAAGAAAAAATGCATCTGAAAAACAGAACACGGAAAGAGCATGCTTCTGTTTTATTAACTTTAGGACTTTTTTAGAAAGTTGCAACACATTTAATACAGCATTATGAGATCACTGACGCCATCTTCACTAAAGTAGAAAAATTTGAAACAAACAAAAACATCCAGCGCATTCAATTGAACACATTCAGAGTTACCGGCTGGATCTATAGAAAGGATAAATCTTGTCTCCAACAAAGACAGAAACAGAACATATCTTCAGAGGGATTAAACATTACTATGGTCAGACAGATCATCTAACTGAGTATGAAGTCATGTAGAACAGCTGAGTCTGTGAAAATTGTTCCAGGAGGAACGAAAACCCCTTGGTCTGGGGCAAGAAACAAGCAGCAGTACAATTACAGAACAATGACCTCCTTCGGCAGTCAGGATTGCCACACCAGGACTGGGCTACAACCACCTTTCACATGCTACATGTTATGTTTCCTCATTCAGGAGTCACTGGTGCTAGCTTCTGCATTTGTACCAAACAGACTCCAATGCACTAACCTGCATAAATCTGTTCATTTATTCTCAACAGAAGGACAACATGGGCATGTGAACAGCACGGGGAAGTAATATAGCTAAAGGTAACATTAAAGCCCCAGGTCTTTCAAGTTTCCTACTGAAAAAGAGACTCTTCTCAGTTTAGTCAGCCTCAGAAATAAAAATCAGCAGTGCTCAAGATAACTGAAAAGACAAAAATCAAGACAGCAAGGATCAAACCAGATTCTGAAACCTGGGGTCTTAAGATACAGTCTGTCAAACTGCCATGGCTGCATGCTTCTTTCCTTTCCCATAGCACTTCTAAACTATTTAGTTTTTACAAAAGCTATTCAGAGGCACTGTACACAAGCTCCCAAACAGAAGAAATGCAGGTTTGCAATAGCTCTGCTAGGATAAACAGAATTAATCCAGAGAACACGATAGCACAAGGCTAGATCTGACGACAGGGCAGTCAGATGACTGTGCCTCTGAAAGAAAAAGGCGTAAGGTCCAGACTTAGGAGGCAGAGTATTCAGACTAGAAAAATGATCAAAGACACAGCTAGCCCCACAATCATCACAAAAACAATGAACAAAAAGGGATTACTCTTGCATCATTTCCTGACACCTGTTAGGCTGCCTCTGTTGAAATGCCCAAAAGAATAAAATCCAGTGGTAGGGAGCCACTACAAAATAATGAACTGTTTGCAGACTTCCAAACGAAGCACAAGGAACTTATGTGATCCAAATCATCCAAAGGAGGTAATACAGCAGGTGGGATGTGTGCGCATGGGGGCAGGAATACACACCACCACCTGGATACTGCAGGTCACTCTGCTTCGGAGATTAAACAGCTATACATTGAACAACAGACAGCAGTTACAGAATCAGACAACAACAATGGACTCACTGCAACCAATATTACCTTAACGTCACCCAAAACTGTGACACTAACCTTAACCTGTATTAGAAGAGAACAGTCAAGAGTATGCTCCAACTACAACTGTAAGCACTGATGAGTCTCCAATAGTGTGAACCCCCCAGGCTGCCACACATCCATCATACTGCCAGGTCCAGTTTGCATGAAAGCACAACAAACTCTCAAAGAAAACAGACGTGGGTATTTGGAGGAGCTCAAGGTAACCAGGCACCAGGACCTCGACTAGCTTGGATCACCACTTCCCTACTTGTTTTGCAGAAATGGTAACAGGTGCTTTAGATGACTAGTGATAAATTACCCTCAGGGTAAAAATACCTAATGAAATCTCATTTACCCCACGCTAGCACAGGCTATCAAACATGTCAGACAGTCTCCATATCTGTCAGGTTCCTCCAACCAAAAAGGCACAGCAGAAGACTCCTAGCACTCAGCTTGAAGTATGGGGAGTACTTGGGGCAAACTATTATGTGTGCTCATCCTGTTCTTACTCTTCCTTGGGTATAACCAACTGCTGCTAGAAAATGCTTGCCAGATGGACTGCCAGTCTGCTCCAGTACTGCTGTTCTGATCACTTCGCTGTGCCCTGGAGGCTGCTCACATCTCCCAGTACTTCAGTTCCAGCTTACTGGTTTTAGCCTACAGCAGGTGGAAGCAAGGACAGGTAGCCTCAGAAGAATACAGAGAAATAGTCCAAGCAGCCAAGGATCAGGTTAGGAAAACTAAAGCCCTGACAGAATTAAGTCTGGCCAGGGACCTCAAGGGCAACAAGAAATGCTTCTACAGGTACGCTGGTGATAAAAGGAGGACTGAGGAAAATGTGGGCCCTCTCTGGAAGGAAATGGGAGATCTGGTTACCTGCAATAGGAAGCAGGCTGAGGTTCTCAATGATTTTTTTGCCCCAGCCTTCATTGGCAAGTGCTCCAGCCACACCACGCAAGTTGCAGAAGGCTAAGGCAGGGACTGGGAGAATGAAGAACCACACACTGCAGGAAATGATCAAGTCTGAGACCATCTAAGGAAGCTGAAGGTGCACAAGTCCATGGGGCCTGATGAGATATATCTGCAGGTCCTAAGGGAACTGGCAGATTAAGTGGCTAAGCCACTCCCCATCACAATTGAAAAGCCATGGCAGTGCGGTGAAGTTCTTAGTGACTGGAAAAGGGGAAACAAAACCCTCATTTATAAAAGAATGGAAAAAAGGAAAATCCAGGGAACTGGCAAGATCAGGAGCAGATCCTCCTGGAAACTGTGCTAAGGCACATGGAAAATAACAAGGTGACTGGGTACAGCCAACATGGCTTGACTAAGGGCAGGTTGTGCCTGACAAATCTGGAATCTGGTTGCCTTCTATGATGGGGCTACAGTGTTGGTGGATGAGGAAGGAACAAATTATGTCATCTGCCTAGACTTGTGCAAAGCTTTTGACGCTGTCCCACGTGACATCCTTGTCTCTAAACTGGAAAGACATGGATTTGATGGATGGACCACTTGGTGGAAAAGAAATTGGCTGTACGGTCACACTCAAAGAGTTGTGGTCAATGGCTCAATGTCAAGTGTTGGCTGGTGACAAGTGGCATCCCTCAGGGGTCCATACTGGCACTGACACTGTTCAACATATTTGTGACACAGAGTGGGACTGGGTGCACCCTCAGCAAGTTTGCTAATGACATCAAGCTGTGTGGTGCAGCCAACATGCTGGATGGAAAGGATGCCATCCAAATGGACCTTGACAGGCTTGAGAGGTGGCCCCAAGCAAATCTCATAAAGTTCAACAAGGCCAGCTACAAGGTCTGGTACATGTGTTGGGGCAATCCCAAGCACAAATACAGGCTGGGCAAAGAACAGGTTGAGAGCAGCCCTGAGGAGAAAGACTTGGGGGTGCTGGTGGATGAAAAGCTCAACATGGCCCAACAATGCGCATCATCGAAAGAAGCATGGCCAGCAGGTTAAGGGAGGTGACCGTGCCACTTTACTCTTGTGAGACCCCACCTGGAACACTGCGTTCAGCTCTGGGGTCCCCAACATAAGAAAGGCACAGATCTGTTGGAGCAAGTCCAGAGGAGGACCACAAAGATGATCAGAGGGCTGGAGCCCTCCTCCTATGACCACAGGCTGAGCGAGTTGGAGTTGCTCAGCCTGGAGAAGAGAAGGCTCCGAGAAGAACTTATAGCAGCCCTCCAGCACCTAAAGGGGGCCTACAAGAAAGCCAGAGAGCGATTTTTTATAAGAGCATGTGCTGATGGGACAAGGGGTAATGGTTCTAAACTGAAAGAGAGTAAATTTAGATTAGATGTTAGGAAGACATTCGTTACTGTGAGGATGGCGAGACACTGGAACAGGTTGCCCAGAGAAGCTGTGGATGCCCCATCCCTGGCAGTGTTCAAGGCCAGGCTGGATGGGGCTTGGAGCAACCTGGTCTCATGGAAGGTGTCCCGGCCCATGGCAGGGGGTTGGAACTAGATGATCTTTAAGGTCCCTTCCAACCCAAACCATTCTACGACAACCATATGATTTTCAATGAGTGAGGCCTACAATTGACTCAAACACCTTTCTTACTAGAATTTTCACACAAATACATTTCACCTCAAGTCCTTGTCATTTTTTCAATGCTTATTGGAGGACTTCGAACAGATATTGATGCACCCAGAACACTAGTAGCAAAGTTTCACACAACAGATCAGGAAATATGATTATATTCATCTTACTGAAGTGACAATGAAGAACCTCCAAGCATTTCTTACTTTCCCTGGTCTGTTGGTTTTTTTTTTTTGTTGTTTTTTTTTTTTAAAAAAAAATCAAAAAAGGAAAGAAAAAGGAGGGTGGGGGAATCACAATACTTATACTTTTTATGTTGGAAATCAGTATCCTAAAAATTGCTTGCTTCAGAGACATTTCAGGCAGCCCTCTGCCTATAACAACCTCCATACAGTGAATTCTTTATGTCATTCCAGGAAAGCGTTGCAGAAGCTGTGTTACTTATGCTTGCCCTTAAACATCCACTCACATTCAGTGAGAAACTATGTTTTCCTAAAAAGACTTCAGAATTATCGAGATTGCCCATAGCAGAGACACACATTAAGCAAAAAGAGATCCCATGCTGCAGCACTAAAACCCATCTTGTAAAAGCAAGAATGATTTTAGGGCAATGAGATTAGCTATATTTTTTTCTTTTTGAAACAGAGACCAGGAAGATGAGGGGTTCTGAAACAAACCAAGGAAGTGCAACTGTAATGCACAATCAGTATCACTGTCCTCAATGAAGCAGGTTTTGCCTGCACAATGATACTTAATAAAAATATTCTGTTTATGGGTGTCAGGGAGGTGTATACAGACACACATAATCATTTCACACACAACAATAATAAAGAAGTTCACTGACAGTGATTATTTGCACGATTCTTACTCAATCACAGCCTGCCACATAGGTGAGAAATGCTTGCCTTACAGTAAGCTAGATTTGAAAAAAAAGAGTAACATATGATTTTGATTAAGCAAATGAAAGATAAACACAGCTGGAAAAATATTTGTCTTTAGATAGCCTACCTTTTGAAATCAAACAGACATTCTGCACAAAGTAGGAAGGTCTGCAGACCACAGAAAGTTTAGTCAAGCTTGGATTCCCACACTGGGGAACCGGGAGGGGTGGGAGGGGAGGACTAGGGAGATACAGAGGATTCAGAGACCATTCTCAAGCAAGAATGCATTTTGTTTTCCCTGGAAGCAGATCCTGTCACCCTGTCTCAGTTTAGTCACTCATTAGTTCGGTGTCTGAATGAAAAAACGAAGTCAGACATTTAGAGTGAAGAAAAGAAACAATCTCTGCTGCGTGGATTGTCTCATTGACAAAAACCTGGCAAGTTTCAGGAGCAGCACTATCTTTACACTGATCTTGGGTGGACAAGTCTAAAATGTCAATTATGATACATGACCTTAAGTGGCATGAGACTGACCTACTTGAGGATTTGTACCTCCTAGTGCCAATGCTGTTACAGCTGCTGACAACCAGAACCCTTCAACACAGGAAGAGGACAGCTGATGGAGCATTCCCAGTGAGCACATGGAAGATTCACATTCACTTCCAGCATGCCCCAGAATAGCCTGTATTTGGCAACGCTGTTGATATACTGCAGGGGACACACAGTCGCGAAGTGTTCTGCCAAGGGATATGGGTATGCCTATCAGCAACACTGGAATGGAAAAGGCACTGTTATAAGTCTCTGACTGGCTAACTTAGTATCAAAATATAATTCGTATAGCAAGAGTTGCATTGTTTTGCCAGAGGATCTACTGTTCTATTGGAGATATCTCTAATTATCTTAAAATTGAATGAAATGTCCAGTGAAGTGAAATCTTGTTCATTATTTTCAATACCGTAACAGCACTTTTGGACAAGAGAGTTAAGGAAATACATTAATACCTGCACATATGCAGATAAATCAGAGCTGCTGAATTTTGTTGTCGACTGCTTTCCCTCAGGGAAGCTGGTCAAAGAAGGATCTCCAAGACATAAATGAAGATTTCAAATTTTACCTCTATTTTTTAAAAGAAACTATTTCCATATTATTTCTCTCACCCGTGTGGATATAGCTGCAAAAACTATCACTGCGTAAGTGTTCTGAGTGCAAAGTGCAGTTTTGCAACAAAATAAACATACCTAAATTTAGAAAACCTGCCTGGGCTACAACATCCTCCTTTACAGTAGTGCAAATAGTGCAGAAGTGACCAATAAGGCTGAGTTTGATTTCATCAGTGGAAAATGGCTATAATGCACAGGCATCAGATGGGAGGAGTTTCTCAACTCTTAAAACTGCAAGGAGTCATTTATGAATTGAGATGCCTTGTTTCTCAAAGCATCAGCCTCAGCACATATGCTCTGAAAAGTTCTTCTGTAATAAGAATGAACTATAGGGTTGCTATTAAGCATAAACAATTATATCTACAACACCATCAGAAGACCCAGCTGTTGCAGATAAGTAATCATGCCACTACTTTTAATTATCTTTAAACCCAATATTCCCCCTAAAAGCAGCAAGATACATTATTTTCCACTGTCTGCCCCAAGTGATTAGGACTGCAGAATGATGGTGGTTGGAATGACTCTCCAGGTCATATGGTCCAACCCACCAACACCACTACCAAATTAGGGCCAACTTCAACATTAGACCCAACAAAGTCAAAAGCTACTTTTCAGTTAAGGTCAATGTCAGTATGTGCAAAAGGAAGCATGTCAGTTGGCTTATTTGGAAACATTTCCAGGGGAGAAAGTTGAAATTTAGTGCTCTTCATGAACGATGGAGATAATTTTGCTAGAGCAGAGGCACAGAAACAAGTTATCTAGTCTACATAATTGCTATTTGATGTATTCTTTTTCCAAGTCTTACTAAAGCAGCTGAACAATCCAACACTGATTCAATCATTCATGAATTCATGATATACAATGCTTCATCTCACAGTATTCCCAGTATCCTTTCCTACTGTGAAAATAAAAGTATCAGGAAAATCCCTTTATAGAACCAAGATGGCTTATAGCAATAGACAGAAATTAAACTAGAGAAATCACTATTTAATTGGAAATTATTTCTATTTTACAGGAGGTAACAAATACATTCACTAAAGTAGTTCCAGTGTCCACAGACTTGCAAATTATTAAGTTTTTAAAACCAATGTTGCTTTGCAGAACAGTAAATATGAGGATTAAATAGTTACTGTATACTGTTGCTAATAATTCTGCTTAAGACTTTACTTATGTTCACTGGCTCTGTTACTGTGATGCCATTGCGTAAGCTCAAATAACCAGAGACCAAGCCAGGAATGAAAACGTAGAAAAGCAAAACACAATAATGATTTTATACTCCAAACTTAACCAAACCTAGAAATTAAAAATTTTAGGAAGGTTTTAAAACCAAGTATTTGAAATACTAATATACCCGGCATCCTTGAACACATCCTTGAACAAGCACGTTTAGTGATCTGTTTCTTGTCTCTGAAGTACACATACAGCAGCATCTGAACTTTAAAACCATGCAGAACAGAAAACTACCTGAGGTCTTCAGTCGAGGAGACATGGCTCCCTGGACCACCAAACCAGGACACTTCGGCACAGCAATAGTCTGCATTCCATGCACTGTCACAATATCTTACCTAGTTACCTTTCTCTCAGAGATGTTTGTGCTGACTCACTGACCAGAACTGAGTAGCTGTGCCAAGCTACACACCAAGGTCTAGTTAACCATGGGGAAGCTTTGTTGTTAGTGGTAACACAAAGAATCCAACTTGACTCAATCTAGGAATTAAAAAGAAAAAGCAAATAACTCCCCTATTATTTGTAAGTTATGACAACTCTCATCCAAGCTTCAGCCATTTCCAAGATTCCCACTGCTGCTACAGAATTCACAACTTCAGAGGGGACTGACTGGAAATACCTGTGTCACATCAGGAGGCCAATTAGCACCATAAACAATGTGATGTGAGCACTCAGGATAACAAGACAGCAAACCCATTATCAAACTATTTAGATCTGGTGTGCTCACCCTTTGCTCCTATGCAATCCCGTTCCTTTTTACCCTTTTCCCCCCCATCCATTCTTAAAGAGTTTCCCATCAGCACATGGATCCTAGGTCAGAACTTTTTCAGGCCTATTATTGTTAGTCACAGCAAATGTGCTCAGACCTCAGCCTTCTTTCACAGAAGCACAAGACAGACTGGTGATGGGAAAGAGGAGGAATGTGAAAGGTTTGGGAAACAAATGACTAAGAGAATAAGAATACTTAAGAGATGGAATATACCAATTTAACCAGTAGTAAGGTTTGTAATTAAAATCATGAAACAGTCACACACACAAAAGCACACCAGAATATATAGCCCCATTTCTAGAAAGGACACATTTGACTAAATTAAATAGGTGGTTAACTTGTGTGATGCTATTGTCATGACCCTTATGTCCTTTTCCCTACTGCCATTTGTCACTTAAACCATTTTCCCTCCTCTACTTCATCACACCCACTTCTTTTTTTAGACATTGAAATACTTCAGGGAGGGACATACCCAATTTTATTTGCATGGTACTTAAAAAATACGGCATCATGTCTTACAGGGACCATAGGTGTGTATAAAATACTGGTGGCACCCAACACCCACACTTCTGTAAGCAAGGAGTGATCGGCTAAATGTCGCATTAAATAGACGTCGACTCACTAATACAGATAAACCCTTAACTACTTAGTATGAGGAAGACAGAAGTGATCTACATACTGAAGTAAGTATGACTACCAAGCATGAAAGAAAGAGAAAGCACAGGAAATAAGAACCTTTGGCAAAGATTTTGGGCACAATATTTAACTGTATACTGAATTTTCAAATAGCAATTTGTGAAACTTTATCGGACAAGTCCCAGGATGAGTCACCCATCTGAAAAACCCCAAGATTGTCACAGAGTGTGGACTCCCGTCCTAAAATACAAATGACCTGATACTCAAGTCCTCTTGGACAACATTAAGTATAGGTTTCCAACACCCCAGATGAACAGCCTATTACTTATATCCCATTAATAAGAACAATAAAGGTGGTATCTTCTCTCCATTTAAAACCTAGGCAGGCAGATACACTCCTGATATACCATGGCAGACATTTTGTCAGTTATGCCACAGCTTATGCACAAAACTGAATCCTAGAGCTGCATCACATTATTAAAATACAGAAAGCTGTGGATACATGCTGCAGCAGAAACCTAGGCACAGACAGAAATCAGAGTGCAAATTCTGGAGATTCTGTGAATGTTTGCGGCACTCTGAATGCATGGATTTGTCTTGTGTCTGTGGCTTTTTATTGCTACCGACTAGTTCAAGAGATTCTGCAACCACAGTCTGAGCTGCTAACCAGCTGAAGTTTTATATTTGAATTAATCAAATTATACATAAAATACTAAATTGTTAGAACCAGTAACCACCTAGTAGTTGTCTGAAATAGGCTAGAAAATTGGTATTAGGAACTGGATGAATCTTCTAGATTTCCCATATTTTAGAAACACAATTTTATAACACAATGGAGAGTTCAAATTAAAATTGTTTCAAAACCAGCAGAAACTAACAGCAAACAATTGCTGTAATTGTATACTTAATTATAGATCTCATTCTACCAGCCAAGTCATTGTTAAGGTATGTAAACTCCCGAGTTCCCTTTCCTTCCAGGGCAAGGGTAAGCAGTGCTAGTCAAGCAATGCTTAAATCTGTTTTTAGTTGTCATTTTCCCCCAACATGTGTACAGGCATAACTTTCTAATTAACAATTGCTATTATGAACTTTTTACTTCCTTCTGCATTTATTTTGTTCCTCACTGCTATACAGAGTTGAATTAGGAGACATCACTGACCAGTTTGAGAATTAGGAGACATCACTGACCAGTTTGATTACAGATACAATTAGCAATCTGAGAATTTGCTTGTGAAATTGCTAAACATTCACAGCTACGAATGAAATTAACCTCAGCTATGCTCTTAACATACCAAAAGATACACAATATTAGGGTGTTATTGATCGTTTGAATGCATTTAAAGAAAAAAAAAAAAAAGAACTCAGTACTTTTTATAGTTTCAACTGCCGATCATTGTGTACATCAACTATCATAACACTGTATCATTAACTCACCCCATACAAACATTATAAAGATCAATTCTTGAATGTCTTGAATGTTCTTTATAACCAATAACAAAGGAAGATATTAGGAGAAATAATCAGGAATTAGACAGTGTGGAGGAGGAACAAAGCAGAATTAGTTGCCAATTTTTAAAAATGCACTGATCTGAAACAGTGACATACTCAAGGCAAGTACTAAGTGTCTCAAGTGTCCGGTATTAAAACTTTTTAGTAAGCTATGAACAATTGAACAGGTGTCTTACTGGAAATTGAAGTTTCCTGTTTGAATCGATACTAAATTTGTAACTAACCACAACAGCTACTGATTGTGACTAAACACATACAACATCAAACCAAAATGTATTTTTACTCTGTTACACTTCACACAGGCATGCGCCATCTGCCACTGAAGTATGATCCGCTTCTCCATGACATTATCACATTACTCCTGAAAAGACTAATGTTGCTGCTTAATCTCATAGTTTAGGCCAATTTCTAAACACTAAGCCTTGGCTTTCTGTCAGATCTCCTCACCATGAGGATCAATGACGAAGGAGCAGATTGACACTTTTTACCATATAACTTAAAGCTACCAAAACCCCTGTTGCAAGCTAACTGACACCCATAAATACTATTCTAGGAGTGATTTGTTTCATGGATGGAATGAAGCTAGTAAAAATCCAGGGGGGGGATCTCACGTGTAACTGGATAACAATCCTAACACAAAAATAATCCAGGATCATAAACTACCTGAACTAGAAGGCAAACAGTTCATTAAGTTAATAAGATTTTGTCATTTGAAACCACAGAGCTGCAAGGTAATTAATCCCTAGCTCACAAGAAAATTTAAGGAAACATATGCCAAATTAAACTGATTGGAAAACATTCCTGGTTTTTTCTGTCTAAACAAAAACCCGCTGCAGAGGGAACTTGAAGCAACCAATGCAGAGGTAGCATCTGAATCTGAAAACACAAGAACACATTTGTTCAAAACCCTGGGTAGAAGACAGGCAGTGTCTGGAAAAGGACGGGATACAAGTTTGCTGTGTTCCCTCTGATAATGAGGTTATAGCAAGGGTTGTTTTGCCTCAGTTCTTAATGGCTTTTTATTAAACAATCTAAACTAACAGAGTGTAAGTGTAACATACACATACAACTGTGAGTAGTCTGCAAATCACCAGTAGGTTTCTCTTCAATCCTAATTTCTCATTCTTTGAAGGGCTGTCTTGGAGAAATATACTACCTGAAGGAACATGCCCTTCACATATTGATAGAAATGCTACCAAATTGCATGCCTCAAAATGCATTTTGAAGATTGTATGTATCCGTCTTCCAAAATCTTTTTTACTGAAGTTGCCCATTCCTGTTCACAGTATCTTCCAGTAACGTGAAATGCTTTATTAAATCTTATAGCCAAGAACTGAAGGTTTTTGGTTTTTAGATACAGCTCCATTCTCACATCTGAGTGAAGAAGGAAACAATTAGATGCGAGCCCTAAAAACAACCTGATATCTGTTTAATCTAATCTAAAATAAATTCTTCTAGACCTTCCAGATCTTCTGGAACAATGTAAGATCCTGACAAAACAATCAACTCTATATTTAAAGCTTTCATAGCAATAAAGCAAATCACCTGTTTACCTTACACAACTGAATTCTAAATTCTTAAGTGAGGAAAAATGGACATTTACTAAACTGCATTATATGACATCTTCGTAATAATCTATCTAACAGTAAGACATTGAAACTAAAAAAATAAAAATAAAAATCAACCTTTTCCAACATGTTGACTTTTAACATGTCATCTTTATTTACAGCTGAAAAAGCACTAAGATTTTTCTTACTATGGAAAAATCTCAGTAGCAAAGATCAGTAGTGAGATTAATGGACTAATTCCATTCTAGATACCAGCTTTCATTTTAATACCCTTAAGGGATCAGAACTGAGACAGTCTGATAATGTCACGGATAAAATCATTCAACACAGCTTTAATGCATGCGCTCTATGGCAACACACAGAGCCCAGTTTTCCCATACAACTACACAAATCTAGAATATAACACATTTGAAGTTAATAGTTGTCTGGTGTACACACCAATAAGAGATTGGGATGAGAATAAATTTTAACAGCATGATATATAAAAATAGAGAACATAATGAGAGCTAGCAGTTAGACAGTAGTAGCACTATTAGCACTTCAGTTAAAAAGAAACATTCTCACCAGCCTCAGACAGACCTGGCAGGCCAGTATCTAAACCCAAAAGACCATACACTGAGATAGAGGTTAACCAATTAATTTGATACCCACTAGTTTAAGACCAACTCTGAAACATAAATCCTGCTCGATTTAAGAATGCCTGGGTGATCGCTCCCTATAGGAACCTCATCTATATCTCCAAATTGATTATTGTTTGCTTTAAATGCACATGAAAGAAAACTAAAGCTGACATGCTTCAAAAGGAGGGAAATTTAAAAAAGAAGTCTTTACTCTCAATCAAAATTTCCTCTCTTAAAGAGGTATGGGAATAAAAAGGAAAATACAGACAGACATACAAAAAAGTGAAAAAAAAAATCTTGGTTGGGCGTTAACATCTCCTATCAGTTCAAGGTTTCTCAGAGACCTGGTACTGTTCTACAGGTGATCCCTCCAGTGCAAGCCCTCAATAATGGTGAGAGCCCCTGAAGAGTCATCCCTTTTGCTGCCTCATTCATTCCACTGTGATTTCTTGTGCTGTTGGTTAGCTCATTCCTCCCCGCTCTTGCGCTTCTTCCTCTTTTTCAGAATGTTCTTTCCTACCCTGAGTTGCTTCCCCCACCTGTCTAACACTACAATATCCCTAACACTCTTCCATCTCACAGGAAAGCTCCACATGATGAGCACCTCTGGGCACGGACTACTTAAATTCAGTACATATAAAACCAGAACTTATAAACACCAGCAACAACTGTTATTATCACTTGCTTTGATTACTTCTATGGAAATCACCAGTATCCTGCCTGTTACTCTGACCCACAACTCAGCAGTTGTTTCTGCCTTGAGTTCCTGTAGTCACACCTCTCCCCACTCCCCAAACACCCAAAACAAAACCTTAACCACAAAACCTTAACCACACAAACTTACACCACTTACTACAAAAATAATTTCTAGGATAGTGCTAATGTTGCTGGTTTAAGTACCCCTGTTCTCCCCCTTTTCTATTAGATAAGCAGCTTACTCTCGATTATTTTTCCAAACTACTTATTCAAAATCAACACGGAGACTCCTATTCAGTCAATAAAAGTTAGCTTCTATCACCACCATCAACTTTTCAAAACAACATTTGACAGCATCCCCACACAGATATATAAAATTCTTTACTGTCCCAAATAGCAGCAAGCAAAAATATACATGAAGTGTAGAAAGAACATAAAATCCAGGAGGAGAAATACACTAAGTCCTGACTGTCTTCCAGTATAACCAGCAGAAGAATGAACTGCAGGAATCTGACCGCAATTCTGCTTTGATATGTGCTAAAAGCAACAAAATAAGGCAGTTTTCGAGCAATTTCCTTGATATCTGACAGAAGGTGTTTTTCCCCCCCTTTGTGTTCTCATTAGCTCATTACAGCTGTAGAAACTACCTTCATGCCTAATTGCAAAATGGTTTGGGTTGGAAGGGACTGTAAGTATCACCTAGTTCCAACTCCCTAAAGATGATCTAGTCCCAACACCCCTGCCATGGGCAGGGACAGCTTCCACCAGACCAGGTTGCTCCAAGCTACATCCAGTCTAGGAGGTGGCATCCACAACTTCTCTAGACAACCTGTTTCAACATCTCACCACCCTCACAGTAAATAGTTTCTTCCTAATATCTATATAAATCTACCTTCTTTCAGTTCAGTATCATTACCCCTCACGACACTCCCTGATAAGAGTCCCTCCCCATCCTTCCTGCAGGCACCTTTTAAGTACTGGACAGCTGCTATGGCGGCTCTTCAGAGCCTTCTGTTCTCCAGGCAGAACAACCCCAGCTCTCTCAGGCTGTTCTCACAGGAGAGGTGCTCCAGCCCCCTGACCCCCTTCATGGCCCTACTCTGGACCACTCGAGCAGGTTTATACTATCAGAGCTCCTCCTCTGGATTAGAAGGGAGGTCTTTCAGCTCCTAAATAAACAAACACATTTGTAACTGTGAAAAAAGATGTAGAATAAGTCGACATACTTTTTACTTGAAGTCTGCATTGTAACACAAAAGGTAGGGAAGGAATGAAGGACCACGAGCAACCACATAAGCACCTACGTTGAGCAAGAGAATGGCCCGGTACTAGCAAAAAGACCACAGATGCTTCTTCATCCTGCCAAGAATGACAGGCAGATCAAGCAGTTTCACATCCTCAAGCACCAACATCTACATGCAAAAGATAAAGAGTACTCCATTCTCACATATGCAACTAGTTCAAGGGGAAGAGTAAGGGAGCATAAGAATAAAATATCATTTCACGTGATACACTGGAGAAGATGAGAGTCTTCTAAACTAAAACCAGATTAAACCAAATTAATTACAGGAGCATAATCCAATAATTTCCTGAGTGATCACGAAATCTAAAGTGTGAGCCACTTGTCTGTTGAACAAGCCTACAAAGGAGTCCGTTTGATCACCAACTAATTAGTTTTCTCAATCATGAAACTCTCCTATTTTGCCAAGCAACTGAAACATATCTCTTCAGTATATTAGAAACAAATGGTTGCTACACTTTATCTCAAGCACCTTAGTGGTCTTAACGTTGGCATCCAATACATTTAAGTGGACCTCCTGCATCCCCCACTTTTGCGGTCTTCGGCTTCTAACACTTAGTTCATCGCTGTAGATTTTTTCTCTTCATTTAATAAACAGGTGGGCACATTTCACCACTGACATTATTCTGTTCTAGATCTCTTGTTTTCCAAGCATCTGGTAAAACATCCTTTAACTAATTTTCCCTTTACAACTGAAGTAGAAAAAGAATTTCTATACAGATGATTTTGCTGAATGATAACCCCAGCAGGCTGCACTGCCATTCAGCAAGACCTAGATAGGCTGGAGAGTTGGGTGGGGAGGAACCTGATGAAGTTCAGCAGAGGCAAGTGTAGGGTCCTGCACCTGGGGAGGAACAACCCCACACACCAGCACAGGCTGGAAGGCAGCTCTGCGGAGAAGGACCTGGGAGTGCTGGAGCACAGCAAGGTGCCCATGAGCCAGCAGTGTGTCCTGGTGGCCAAGGTGGCCAGTGGGATCGTGGGGGGATCAGGAGGAGCGTGGCCAGCAGGTCGAGGGAGGTGATCCTCCCCCTCTGCTCTGCCCTGGTGAGGCAGCACCTGGAGTGCTGTGTCCATTGCTGGGGGCCCCAGTTCAAGAGGGACAGGGAACAACTACTGGAGAGGGTCTAGCAGAGGGCTACAGAGATGGTGAGGGGGCTGGAGCCATCTCCCTTCTGAGGAAAGGCTGAGGGACCTGGGCCTGCTTCTCCTGGAGAAGAGGAGACTGGGAGGGGATCTTATCAATGTCTACAAATATCTTAAGGGCGAGTGTGAAGAGGCTGGGGCCAGGCTTTTTTCAGTGGTGCCCGGCTTTTTTCAGTGGTGCCCAGTGACAGGACATGGGGCAACGGACACAAACTGCAACACAGGAAGATCCACCTGAATATGAGGCATAATGTCTTTATCTTGAGGGTGACCGTGCCCTGGAACAGGCCTCCCAGAGAGGCTGTGGAGTCTCCTTCTCTGAACACACTCAAAACCCGCCTGGATGTGATTCTGTGCGACCCAGTCTAGGTGAACCTGCTTTAGCAGGGGGTTGGACTAGGTGATCTCCAGAGGTCCCTTCCATCCCTGACCATTCTGTGTTTCTGTGAATGACTTCCAAGTGTTTTTTTGAAAAACAAACAAACAAATACAAACTTTTTATATGTCATATAAATATACATATATTATTTATGTAAAGCAGAATTTATTACATACAACCAAAATAAATTCATAGTAATTTATACTTTATCAAAACCAAAGAGGTTTGAAATACATGATAGAGTTACTGTGCACCTTTTAATGTCAGGTGCAACTCCAAATCCTCCTTCTACACTGGCTTCTAAGAATATTGCATCCATCACCTTTTTTAATGAACATTTCAATATTAGCAGCATGAGACCACCTCAATTAATTTTCCTGTACTTGAGTTAGTCATCTTGCACGTGAATGCAATTTAATGGTCTATAGCAAGCTATTTATGCTGTAGCTTACCAAAGTGAATACCAGTTAATAAGCATTAGGGTTTTTCAGTTGTCACATGTCAAAAATTTACATAGGTAAATAGGTAAAGCTAGCAATCAAAATAGCACTATCATTTTCCCTGACTTTGCCCTTCCTATATTACAGGCAGCTATTTTAACCATCAAACCATTCCTACCAAGGGCCAGTGATACTAAACAGACCAACCATAAGCTTTTTTTCCTCCTCCAAAGTGAGTATCTAACACTTCTTTATGAAGAACTTCCGAATTTTTCATCAGTCCTTGGTGAGTGGTATTTTCAATATCTTAGTTTTGTATTAGAATAAAGGTTTTCCTCTTTCTGCATGTTTTATTAGCTATTCTATTTGCCTCTCCTTCGTAAGTGATAATCACTTCAAGTCAGTTTCTTTGGAGAAAAATCTCTCATGTCTTTTTGCCCTAAAAAAAAGCTACTGCTTCATAATAAGAAACCTCACCCCTTTTGTACCATTTACCTAGTCAGCAAGTTCACTCTTATCATCTGCTTTTGTACTCATTGTACAGGAGAACTGTCAAACCACTGGGATCTCCAGAAACACTGTGGACCATTCATACATTATTGTCTTCCAACTGTCCTGGTGTAAATTCCCCCAGAATGAGAATTTGGATTGGCTAAAGAACTCTATGGACATGAAATCTGCAGGATAACAATTTGATGGCAATGGGATATTCCTAAATACACAGCACTCATCCCATACTACCCCTTCACTACAAATCAAAAGCAATTCATTCTTTTTGCTTTCTGTGTACAAGGCTTCTTTGGCCTGAGCTTGCTGCAGGCTGGCTAAATGCAAACTAGCCTGCTCCATTTTCCGCTCTTTAATGACAGCCAGTATTTCCTCATACTGTTGTAGACTTCTACTTGTGCAGCTCTCCACACCACTGTTATACGGTCCTCCAGAGACAGTAACAGTACTGGAAGAAATCTGTACTCCATATAAACTTGCGCAATTTAATTTGTAAATGTATACAATTTGTACTTCATAGAAAAGAAAGTATTTTGGCAGAAAAACAAACTACGGCATATCCACTACAGCTTCTCCCCAGTTCTGCTTAAGGCATCACTGGAAGTAAAGCATTTTACTAGGCATTTCTGCCTTGTCATCATTTCTTCTCATCACTAGGAAAACAGTTTCATATTATAACGGACACAACTACATCATTAGGGAAAACATCTGGGGGTGTAGGGGGGGGGGGGGAAACAACAAACAAAAGAAAAGGAGGAAACAGTGAGGTCTGTGAGTGACAGGGAAGCCATATCTTAACTGAAGGAAGAGACACTGACATTCTTGAACCAGCAAACTGCATTGGCCAAGACCTTCAAGGACAACTGTCAAAAGGAAGTTTGCTTGCACACATTAGTTAGCATTTAATTATGTATTGATTGAACAATGTAGCTGGAAAACAACACAAGAAAGGAAAGAGGAAGAGGAAGGCAGAATGCACCATGCTATTTAAATAAGTATTCTCCACATGCATTTCCTCTGAAACCACCACACACATTTATGGTACTGTGTAATAATTTTATTTCCTAGTTGCTGAATTGACAAATAGGATTCAGGAGCTGCTTATGCAATTAAAGAGGGAGTTTCCCAACACCCAGCCTTTGCATAGTATTAAACAAATTTGCCTAGATGCAGTGAGGGTAAACACTGTTTTCCTTAGAATATCCAATTCTGGCCATGTGACAACCAGGAAGTTTACCATACAAGCCAACCTTCTGATAATCTAACCTTGTTTTCAGACAGACTTGCAGTGCACACATTAAGTCACAAACTAACTACTACCCTTCATAAATTCTTAAACTAAAATAACATTCAGCAGAGCAATCTAAGATATTTTAATGTTGAAATGGCCATGGGCTTGAGAATCATTTCACCTATCAAGACAGCTTGTCCATACCTCTTCTGCATTACAGGGAACACCAGGCTGACAGAACAGAGTTCCCGAATTGCATTGCCAAGATAAACACAGATCTGCTGCTGACTGGATTAACCTTCAAATCTGAACCACCTGAGATATGTTTAAGCAGGCACTTCATGCCAGAACTTGTCAATAGAGGGGAGATTTGGACCAGCATTTATTGCTACAAGGAGAAATGAATCAGCAAGTTATGAGGGTTCACTGAGTAAATATGCAAACCAGAGCTTATGTAAGAAGCCTGGAGTATGTCCAAAACCTATTGAAATAATGGAACCACAAGAATACTGAAGGGATGGGATACAGGGGGCCCTCTCTGACTAATGTTGATTTCTTTATTGAGATGGAAGTCTTGATGGCAAGACAATGAAACAGGATTTTCCTTAACTAATTTCTATTACACACAGCTTCAGAACTGCATCCTTATAGCATAGTCAGAAGATCAAATATACTCCATTTCAAAAGAAGTTGCAACATTCTGTATAAGTGAAGATTTTAGGGAGCTGTCAAATTCATCTATTAGGTGGACTCTGGATTACAAAAGAAAAAAAAAAGGGAAAAATCTGACAAATTTTCATGTTTAACCTCTGGTCTTAAGTTTTTCATGTATGGCAGCTATACACAAGAACTCATTTATGGTCTGTATGTTAACCATGTATTTCAGTACCTGCAAATACACATCGATAGGTTACCTTCACATTTGACCTAAGCATTTAGCAGTGCACTCATGGATTTAGCAGCCTGACAAATTACAGCACCTTTTCCAGAAACTTTACTCATTACAAAACTTTGAGAAGCTGTAGAACACACACTCAATTGGCGTTAAGAAGCCTCTGAGAGGATCACAAAATGCCAGGAACAGTTACAGTACGTATCACAAGAGAACTAGTAAATACTTCATCATAGCATGCTTTACAATTCAACTATTTAAGATCTGCCTGCAGCCACAAGCCTATTGCAAAGCCAGAATTTGCTTCCCAATCCTGCTATTCCTAGCTAGTAAAGACCTTCTCCCAATAAAGGCTCATTAATCAAGTCTGCTAATGAACCAACAGTTAGGAGTGAAAAGGGGACTAGACATAAAATAAGAACAAACAACTGCACAGCAACAAAAAATAAACTTTGGATTAATCATTCCATTTGAATTATCTCAGTAAGACTTAAACATTTCAATATGAAAACAAGCAGATTCAAGCAGATCCACAGTGAAACTAGAATACAAGATTCTAATTCAGCACAAAATTATTCTTAACATTCAAACTTGTATAAGCCTGTTCCCTTACACATATAGGGAATGTTATTGAACAATATAAATAGCATAACAAAGGAAAGGACCTCTTCTAAATCCAAGCTGTGCACTGTTGCCTGAACTCCCTGCTTTGTTATTGTTAGCTTGGCAGTAAACAAGACAGTAATAGCTTATTAGAAGTCTCCGCCTATTCACATGATAAAATTGTTCCTCTTCTGTGATGATTTCTTTACAGTATAACTCACTTGTCAGATAACTGTGAAGACATCTCGGAAGTTTAACAGAGAAAAATGGCACTTTATACCATTTTCTGTAACCAAGAATTTACAGAAACAATAATTCTGCAGCCCTCACACAGAATATTCAGCACTTCAAATAAAATTAGGATTTTCCTCTCAAAAAACCAAACTGCTCCTCAAAATAGTTTCGCCTGTTCTCTTTACTACCTTTTTTATAAAAATCCACTCTTTCCCTGCAAATTATTTTTTAAGCAGAAGGTCCAATACTTATACTACCTTTTCATAATGGCTCCTAATTTAAATTTGGTTAAGACACCTGCATTTCCAAGCACATCATTTCTACAACACCCTTAAGCATTTAAAACAGTACTTTTGCTATTAAAATATTTCCCCTCTCAGAAGTCAAACATTTTTTGTGGGTAGTTACAGATATTTGCAAGTGTATTCTACCTACATTCTTGAATCACAGCAAAAGATGGAGAGAACAGAGTGAAAAACATGTTTGCTCAACGGTCCCAATTAGGATTAAGACAGTGTATTAACCTCAAACCTACCCTACCTACCGGAGATCCTGCTTCAGTATATTAAGGTTGAAACATACAGTGTTCTACTGAAGATTTTTATGGCACTTCAATATGGTATATACTTACCAAAATAAATGCTACATTATTCTGGTTATATTGTAGCTGTAATTTTTTACAAGGAACTATTTGTATTTACTGTTGAGTTACAGGATTAAAACCAATTTTTAACAAAAACACACACAAAAAAACCCCACACACAACAAAACACACGCCCTTCATTCTCACCTACCCCAAAACATACCACTAACAATGTAACAAGCACACAGAACACAAACACTAGGGGTTTTGCAACTGAAAAAAAACCCCAAAGCCACCCCTCCCAGCACAAACAAACAAAAAAACACCATAACAAAAAAACCCTTTATTATCATTTATCATGTATCAATTATCAATTATCATATTGACCTTTCTCTACATAGGATAATAGCATTTAAGTTACTACTTGGGGCAGAAGTGCGTGTTTGAAACTGCTTTTATTTTTTGCACAGAGCTACCTGAATACATCACCATAAAACCGGTTACTACCTTGCATACCTTATGTAGCACTCAAAGTAAACAAATAATGCAGAAAATTATAGCAGAAGCAAGGAAGCCAGGTTCGCCTCTCCACAAATGCTCACAGAGCTGTATCAACATGGTACGGCTACAGACACACACAGAGCATGTTCTGTGGCCCAAGCATGACAGACCATGCCACTGCAGCGACCACCCACTAGCACTTACTGACCCAACACAACCACAATTCACAGTTCTTACTCATCTTCCCTACAAGCTATGGTAATACAAATTCAGCAGGTAAAACAGAAGGTTTTCGTCCTTACACCTATGAGTGTGAGAAATATGTTGTCGAGTAACTCAAACAGGAAGTTCGCCCAAAATATTTCTTTCCCTTATCTCCTTCAACATATCTGGACAATCACCTACCCGAAACACTCCACTACTGCCGATTCACACTGTAGGGAGTCTGAATCAGTTTCTCAGCTTGGGCCACAGATTCACCAAAATGCAGAACAGTTTACTAAACCATCCACATGCATCTGTGAAAAAGAATTAAGAAGTGTTTTCAAGATGACAGGTATAAAGGGGCCTTGCACAAAAACTAAGTTTCAAATCCACACACCAACTTTGTTTTACACCAGTTAAACACAAGACACAGAAGTGGTAACTTGTAACTTAACACCACAACCACCATTCTGCCATTACTCATTTTTGTCCTCTGCCAAGTCTCAAAGTCACGCAAACAGAGAAAGCAGTGTGCCAAAACACAAAAAAGGTAGAAATTATTATAATCTCCTTCCACGGCAGGCAAAACCAAAACATATGCATTGCTAGCAAGCCTGAGCTCAAAACAGCTCCCTTTCTTGTTAACTTGTATGAATGGAGTTTTCATGCAGTTATCAGGTTAACAAAATGTAACCAAAACTAGTAAGAAGTCAGGTGCAGGACCTCCACTTCCTCATCAAATACTGCTGTTCCACTGAGTCTCAAGCACATTCTCTGAAAGAGAATCTGTACCACCCACACTGCCACTAATACTTCCACAGCCCTCATGGGGAAATACATCTCTTTGCAATAGATGAGGCTTTAAAAAAGCTGTAATTATTTTAATTGGACCTGCCAGCTGCCTTTCATTTAGTTTTTACTGAAAGTCTGCAGCCACAGCCATTGGCAGGAACAGAGACAGTTGCTTACAAGTAGTTGGATCTATTACTGAGAAGCTTGTTCTGTCTGATGAGCTTTTGTAGAGTATTGCCATATACTCTGAATGTTCAGGATACAAAGTTTTATTATGTGGTCCTGGCTAGTAGGCCGGAATAATGCAGTAAGTCTAAGATGCACATGGAGCACACCCATAGCCTCATCTTGACAAAATTTGTTGAAGCCAGTTCAAGTAAGGTGCCAAAATACGTAAGAAAGAGAAGATGATAAATGACAGAAAAATGGCCTTGTCATCTGCTTTTACACAGCAAATATATCCCACTAAAAAAAAAAATATATATATATATATATAAAAAAAAGTGTCTAATACATCTAGGTTTCTAAGCTGAAAACTAGAATCTTTTCTGAAACACAGATTCTTCAGGATATCAGATCCTGATTAGCATACTGTTTTTCATAAAGCATTCAATATACATTTGCAAAACAGTGTTTCATGATTCCTAAAGTTTCTAAGATAGCAGCAACAGAATCATCATTAAAATAACTGGTTTTGCCACTTCCTGAACACTCTGAGATTTAACAAACTCTAAAACCTCCATACTAATACAACTGTTCAACAGATCTCAGCTACCTTTTCCAAAACATTGCTAATATCCGCTCCCCATGGTGCAATGGCCAGCACAGCTAGAAACTCTGAAGGATGCCAGGGTTGATGATTGTATTGCTGCTTTCCTGGCTTGCTCAGGAATAAAAAAATTGGTTGCTGTCCCTTATAGTGGTGGCTCTGGAACCTTCCTTCTGCAATTCTCCTACTGCTTTCCCACCTACAGCCAAAATTTTTGCATGACTAAAAATATATAAATATAAGTATTCTATTAAATCATGTTTCTGGCCAGCAACTCCCTTTATACACACCCCACTTAGGAACTGCTGTTCTGTGATGTAAAGACTGCAACAGCTTTCCCGGCTCCTAACTAAGAAAAGCTCTCCCTTCCCTCTCCCTTACCCTGCCATCTCCCACAGGGTGAATTTTCAGTTCAATTTGAGATGTAAGGGGCATCCTTACAGATAGACAGTGGACTATTGAACATACTGACTCCTCCAGATTATGTGTTCAGGTCTACAACAACTCGATAGATCGAGTCTTGAATTCTGCAGCACCCTCCATTACTGCTTCAATCACTGACCCTTCCACTCTATCCCAGGTAGCAAGAGAAAGAATACAGTAACTGTAGGGCTATACAAACAATGGACAATTGTACTTATCATTACATAAAAGATCATTATCTATGCATTATCTAAGGACTGAGACAGAGGACTGGAACACTCCTTCATTCTCTGTTCTCTGCCACTGTTGATAAGATGTTGTTACAAAAGTTACAAAGACAGTTTAACTCCACTGGCAACTGCAATGCATTTCCCAAGAACATTAACCACCTTCTTGGTACTAAGTAAAAAATTTAGTAATTTTTTTCCACTAATAAAAGATTGACTACCCTGGCTTACATGCTACATGTGCTCAGTGTTAAGCTAGACCCAAAAGTTAAAGAGTTGAGGAGGAACACGAAAATAAGCATTTTACTCGTCTTAAAAGAAAGATCACTTGCTCTGGCACTTCTTCCCCTAACACAAGTTCTCCCCACAACATGATAACTTGGAAATTAAGTATAACTATGGCTACGGTCTACTTCTAGCTTTTTCATTATCACATACTCCCAATTTTTTAATTAAAACATGTGTTACCTAATTAACATCAAGAACCCATTCCAACTCAAACCCCTGATGAGCAGGTCATTGTATGAAAAAACACCCATATTACATTTGAGTTATAAATTCATTTCAGAGAATTGTGAACAACCAGGACTTTTCAGAACTAGACAATTTGTGCTGTTGAATTTTTGTTGCACAAAACCTTCCCTTGCAGACAACATCTGACAGTATTTTTGTGGCTGCAAAGACAATTATGAGAACAATCAACTAGGATTTTACTTTGCTACCACACCTGAGAAAATCATGTTGCCTTTCAAAAAAAGTTGTTAATTAAAATCCAGAAGAACATTTTCTCATTGTACTCTGGTTTCTAGGCCTCTGTAACTGTTGTTCTTTCTTTTTCAATAACCCTATGACACGAAAGGTTAGGGTCTACCTAGCTATATGAAATTTTGCTGGAAGACAGCTGGAAGCAAGGTGATTGACAGGAGAGAGCATCAACTTGCAGGTATTTTGTGAGCTTAAGTACTTTCCATTTTGTAGCTGGACTTGTTTTTACACAACTTGAACACATGAATTTGACACTGGATCCTAAATTCTCCAGATGAATGACTTGAGGGGAGGGGAAGAAAGGAACACACTTTAGCTGTGTATGTTAATCTCACCAAGCCCAGCCTCACCATTGGCTGAAATTTTAGCATGCAAGACTCGCAGTTCATATCCAAGTATCAGGTTTGATACCAAAAAATGTATCATCTTAGCAAAGAGAGTAATTTCTATTTTGTATCTTAAAATTAAGGGACCTTAAAATATCTATTTTTCCCTTTTATTTCAAGATACATAGATATAAATAGATACACATATACCCCAACAGCAGTGTCCAATTTGTATTCTAATCATACAGCAGAATAAAAAAATTCAAAAATATCTACAGTTATCTTTCATGAACCTTTTCTGCCCAGTGTTTTAAGACATGACAGATGCACTGAAACTAGACTCCAGTCCCTCAAAAGGGACTGACTTCCAAAACAGACATGACTAGAGTATCAAAAAACCCCAAACAAACAAACACTACTTCATTATTTAAGTGGGAAAAACACAGCAGAAAGACCTTTAAAAACAGAAAAAGTTAATACAGATCATGATATTTCAATCACATACTCACTCAGATGGGGAGGGATGAACACACATATGAAGTTATGCCAAAAAAAGATATACACACCCTCAGCTTCAGAGCCAATTCCTATTTGCAATGCTCTAAATTCCTATTACATATAGACTCTCACAAATGAAGTAGACCCATGAAGGAAACATGAAAAAATGTAAAATTTTTTCATGCTCATTTGCAAGGTCAACAGACATTTCATTTTGTAATTCCTAACTAGACTGTGAATGTATTTTTGAAGAAAAATCCTAGTATATTTTGAATCCGAGTGGTAGGGGAAGGAAAAAGAAAAAGACTCTGCAGCACATTTTGTCTTGGGAAACGAAATCTTACTTTCCCAAGACAAAATTTCAGTCCCAGGGAATTTAGTATCATTACAGTAGTTCCTCTCAAGTGTGCAGAAGACAACCATTCTGAAACTACATAAAGGAAAGAATTCACTATCTCCAAATCCTGCACAGGTTAATCCTTGTTACTACGTAATTTGAAAACTTACGTGTTAGTTTTTCTATCTCAAACATAACATTCAAAATATTTTGGGACTTCATATAATCTGCTGAGCTTTGTTTCCATCCTAGCAACAGAAATTACCTTCCAGCAATCAGTGTTTCCTCTGATGTGCTATAGGAAATACTTATCAATCAGAAGATACATAGTTATTTTGCAGATTAAATAGCAGGACATACAAACAGACATCTACTGGCATAAAAAATATCTTATCTGCTTAAGGATATTTTCAAAACTATCCACCAGACATGTTACTGTTCCAGTAAGCAAACAGCATCCAGCTAAGCTCTCTTGCAGAAGTAATTGTTGCTAACATCGGCCTGACTGAAGAAGGAAAAAGTCCACAAAAATGAACCTAAATGTTTCTCATGTAGTGGCTCTAAGAAATGTGTTGCAGGGAACAACATTAAAAAGTCAGATATCAGGAAACTAATTTTATGTGGGACAACAGGAACTGGGATACTTTTCCTGCCTTCTGTTAGAAAAGGGACAAAAGCTCATGAGTGCTTTCCCACATCACTCCGCTCTAGCCTCTCCAGAGAAGCAGAGATAAGCACAGTATCAGTGTCTCTTAAAAAGCTGGCACCAACACAGGAAAAATGTGTTTCTGTTTACCTCAATCCCGTCAATGTCACCTCCTCCCTACTGTATGGGCTTGGCTCTTCTGAGAGAAAGGAGAGAAATATCAGAAGCTTTGCTGCCTGCACTGCATGAGTGCAGGACGGCCAAGTGAGACTACTATACATGGCCCCACACTATGGTCGCACAGCACCTTCACACCTGGGTGGCAAATTCCCACAAGGTTTTAGAATGATGAAGCCAAATGCTTTCTATTCTTTCCCTAAATTATGTTGCACTTTTAATTCCTCTACATTGCCCATCTGAGAAAAAAAGTAAAATACAGTAATGGCATCCCACACTACCAGTGACAGGCATTTCCGAGTCCATCATTCTACCAGTGATAATACATATGAACTTGTTTACTAATCATACTGACTGCCCATCACCTGTCAGTTGTCCACTCACACTGTTACAGATTTGTTAATAAGTTAAAACTGATGACTTTATTTTATTTTATAAAATAATTTTAATAGAAATATAGAGGGATAAGAAATATATTTTAATGAAATTTATAGTTGCACAGTAAAAGCTGTTATGAAATCCTTTGTACAGTCTTGTATCAAGGCCAGAAGAATGGGCTAGAATCAGTGTTTAAAACTTAGGTAATAAATTTAGGGTTTGAAAGGTTTCTTTGTAGTTAACTAGTCTTCCGTATGTAGAAAGTGTATTGAAATGTCAGAATATAGGATTAATGGGAACTGGGAAGAGTCAACTGGAACAGCTTGTAGTTACCTGCCAAGAAACCGTGAACTTTAGTAAAAGGTAATTCCGGCAGGGGGAGATTGCGACCACCGACTCATATACCACCTACCCAAATCGTACCCCAGACCCATTTCTGGACCTTTCTAACCTTTACTGTGCAGAATCGGATATGGGAGGAGAATATGTTAATGATTTTGGGGAAACAGCATGATTATGCATGAATACTTAATGAATGTGCATGAATAAGTTCTATATATGGTGTCTGATTTTGAAACTTGGTGTGCGTTGATTGTGAGAAAACTCACTCACACACCTGACTGTTAATGAAGACATGTCTGCTTACCTACATCACATTGGTGTCGATAAGTTCTTCATTCCAAGATTTTGATAACAACACTAGCCTTGGGGCCTAATTTGAAAGCAGAGCATCCCACAATAAAATACTGTTAACCTACAGATGTCAATCAGGAGATCCCTCCAGACAACGAAAAACATACAGCCACCAGAAATTTCTAGTCTCAAGAGTAAGTCCTCTGCAAAGTAGCTTTCATAAGACCTTCATTGCTGCTTCTCCTTTTACAATTTCAGTTCTTACTGCTGTTAAGTTACTCTCCACCCCTGCAGCAATTACCAACCACTTTACAGACAGGCATGAAGTTCCCAGCCTACTGACCAAAGTCTAGAACAAGCGTCCTCAAACTGTTTAACCAGGGGGCCGGCGCGGATGCAGTGGCAGGCAGTCATCTGCGGCTGCTTGGTTTCCCCCCCCAACACCCAGCAGAAGGGGCTGGGGGGGGTCTGTAAACACCGGGGGCCCGATTGAGGACCCTGGGGGGCCATATCCAGCCCACAGGCCGTAGTTTGAGGACCCCTGGTCTAGAAAGTCAACCGGCATATGGCAAAAAAGCAGGAAAGATAGGAGATGGTAGACTAAATCTGCCCCAAAAGAGATATAACTGACCAAGTATTCCAGATTTTAACAAACTTCTGACTTTTAAGGAAGGATTATTGAGGATCAAATCAGTGATGATGAAGACCAACATTTACATTTACCGTGACCAAGTGAAAGACTATTCCAAACCAGCAACTGGAAATCAAAAGACAAGTGAATTCCCATTGTGCTTAATTCAAACTACAGACTGCTAAGAGTAAGCCCTGCTTTCCCATCATACCTGCCTTTTATTATGTCTAGGATTTGCATAACCATGCCATGAGTCCAATTAGTAACAGACCCAAAAAGCCTAAACCTGCAAGGTATCAGGGGAATTTTTTTCTAATTAGATAAGCTTGCTCATCAACTACTGACCTTCAATACCACCTCTTCAGATACGAAGCAAAGGACCCGCACAGGAAGGAAAGAGGAAGCGTACTGCCTACTGTCAGAGGAGATGCAGCAGAATGTAAGACTATACATTCAGTACAGGCTTTCTAAATTAAGACTCCTTTAAAGTGAAGGTGGTAACTTCATTATTACCAGTATTTTTCTTAGCATGAAAAAGATGTATCAAGAAACGTAACGCAAGCATATTTGAATTTTGCTACCAGCATGTGCTGTTGTGAGCATTCATTCATGTGGGTCCCATTTTATAATTCAGTCTGCCTTGGATTCATCATTTTGGTGGGTTTTTCCCTGACAGAATCAACCAGTGAAGACAAGCAGTTCAGGGAGGGGACAAGGAGGAGTAACTTAAAAAAGAAAAATTATCATGTCAAAATCAACAGGCAACCAAGAAGTAACAAGTCAGTCAGGTCAGTAAATAGTTATAGTCCAGACCAGGGGTCCTCAAACTACAGCCCACGGGCTGCATACGGCCCCCAGGGTCCTCAATCCGTCCCCGGTATTTACAGACCCCCCTGCCCCCCCCCCCCCCCCCCCGCTGGGGTTTGGGGGGGGAAACCAAGCAGCCGCAGATGACTGCCTGCCACTGCAGCCGCGCGCCGGACCCCTGGTTAAACAGTTTGAGGACGCCTGTTCCAGAGAGTGACTATATTAGCAGATCATGTTCTACACTCCGAGTTCAGAACTGAAAGAAGTGTTTACAGGATGTGGTCTTTTTAACTGCAAGACACCCTTCCACAAACAAGTGTTGCATACCTTTTACAATAAAAAGTCAACTACTTGCCTACAAAGCAATGCTTTACATTTATAAAAGGCTTGAGGGAATGAAACTAAAGTATACAAAACAGACCACCATCCCCAACATAAGTTAAAAATTTACTTACACTTACTTTCTTTTAACCAAAGGAAAACCCCTCCTAAATTACGAAGTGACCAATACAAGAAGGTGCCCCTGTCAAGAAGTGCTCATGATAAAGAGTTTTATTTGTTCAGCTGGGGCTAATTGAGTATTTTTCTACAATTTTTTTTAACTTTAATATTACAGTGAATATCAACCTGTAATTCAAACCCTGAATACTGAACAGATTCGTAAAAAGAAAAATTGAGATTTGAAATACACAACAGTGCCACTGATCTCCCAGATGCAACTTTTACCTGCCCCAGTGCTCTTAAAAAGCAACTGAAGACACACAAGATGCACCTCAAGCCTCCTATGGCATCAGAAGCTGCCACTTTACAGCAGGTGATGCCCAATACTTAAGATCAGAATGTACCCTACTTCCAATCTTAACAGGAAAGACAATTTTCTCCCCCATGAAGTCCACGTAGCCAGACAGTTTGTGTTAGGCTGTAGCTGTCTGGATTTAAAGCAAGGCTAATAACTGATATGGACAAAACCAATCTCTGCATGCACACAAGCTTCTCATCCAAATTCCTATTTTACTGCCTCTCCTATTAACTGATGAACTAAGACCCACCCACATCATGTACCTGAAAATCACACTTAACAGTAAATCCTGATAGGAAGAAATGGAAAGAGCTTTTTTTTAATTAAAAAAAAATCCTTCCATGGATGCCGTCTTCTGGTCTGCTCCCAAGTCAACATTATCAATGTCTTGGGGAGCCCAAGGAGAAAGGGCATGTTCAGGGAGAAAACACAAGGATTACACAAAGTGTAACAACCAATATGCTTTTCTAAGTCCCAACAAATATATGCCATGTATATTAATTAAATCACAGAGTAGAATTAAGTTGCAATACACCTTAAAAAAAAAAATCAATATAACTGTTTAAAGGACGGGTAACAGAAGTTATACTGGGTAAATCCATAAAGTTGGTTCTACAATGCTATCAACACCACAGAAAGATGTTAGCAGAAAATTTGGAATGAACTCCAAAGAGAAAAAAAAAAAAAAGAAAAAAAAAAAAAAAAATCAGCAGACTCCATAGCCTTCCTTGTCTATTAAAACTAGAAATGGCAACAGCCTTGATGACAGTTAAAGCTGGTCAAACAGTGAGAAAAGACAACATATTATAACTGTTGCAAGTATACTGCAATTTGTCATCATTTACAGGTTCTGAGCAGCAAAACCCAACCTTGTGTTACGGGTTTTGTGGAACTGATTAACACAATAACAGCAAGCGCAACCTGAACACCTATGTGTGAACTGATTTCCAAGTCCATGTAAAAATGAATGCTTGTTACTAGTGATGACAAGAACTGAACTAGGAATAAGTTTTTAACTTGCTATTTCACAATGAAAATGACAGCAAACCAGGCCAGACTCTAGAGAAATAGCAGATACCTCTAAGCAGGGGGAGGAGGGGGACACACACAGATACTTGCTATGGCACACTAGAACTACATTTTAAAAACGCAAAACAACGGAATGAAAACACAGGCCTGATGGAACATTTCTTCGCACTACTATTTCTGGTACTTCCTACAATTCAATAGCTACAGAGCAGTGCTGTAGCCACCAATTATCTGGGAGATGAGTAGAAACATTGGAATAAGTTGTGAAGATAAACACCTCACCTCGCAGAAGAGTAAAAGCCGAGAAGGACAAAAGTGCTTGTATACCTGAACATGTTTCTACAGATTTTCTCACATGTCAAAGAAGGCTGAAACCAAACAAGCCAACACACATCACAATCAGGGAAGACAGGTGGACAGCCAGAACAAATACAAAAGCACATGAGAACCCAGCTGATGCAGATCTAGAGAGAAACAACCAGTAGTTGTATTGGACTGTATGCCTCATTTCTCAGCAGATGAGCACATCCTTAGCTGGTAGTATCATTACCATGGGACAGCTAAAAATTTCAGGGAGCTGGAAAGGTAGAATTTAGAACAAAAAAAAGAAACACCAGCGTCTCCTCTTTCAATCCAGGTGACAGAAGCGTATCAAGCTTCTACCTTTGCTTCACAACTGAGCTCTTACTATCACCAAAAAAAAAAGCGCATAGAAATGATGGTAGTGTTGCCTCTGTTACAGCCAGGCTCCAGATGAAGCTTCTTTATTAAGCATTTCATCCATGCCTTCCACAGCTACAAAAAGAAAATGCTTGTCTCTCTCCTCTTTCAGAGACTTACCACTCCTTACACAAGACAGAACAATAAGGACATCACATTAACAATTCACTGAAGTTAATTTTTAACTGTATGCCTAATCATACTGATGGAAAAGAAAAAAAGAACAACATTCAGAAAGGACAAGAAGAATTGCTTTAAAGATACATAATTCATTCTTCTGAGTTTAAGAAAGCTATAAAATCAATGCTTTAAAATTATTTCAGATAAGAAAAATCATGCAAAATATTAGTTAGAAACTGACCAGATGGAAATACAGCTTCTAGAAAGACATGGATTTTTTTGTCAATGCAATTTTTAGTATCTTTGCCTTCCAACTAGGGGGAATCCTTTGCAAACAAGGAACAATACAAAACAAAACCCACTCTGCCCTGGGCTTGTTTCTTTATCATAATAAAATCCTGCAGTATTTGGAGCTGTTAGTTGTAAGTGTTCCCACTACCTGTCTTGAGAACCTGCTGGAATTAAGAGGTGGGGCAGAAGCAGCAACCTTCACTGCCCATTTTTATTTTCATCAACCCTGGCTTTCTACCTGAAGTATCAGGCAGTTACATAGAACTCTCGTAGAGATGTAAAGAAACACATAAACTGCAAGTCTTATAAAAAAAAAAAAAAAAGACAAGACAAAACCAACACCCGATACTCACAGAAAAAACAACTACCAAAACCCCTGTATACTGCGCACAGGCCTAAATATTCAAGAAGGAAAACAATACTGTCTTTCCTATACAACACCCCTACTGATAGCCTTCTTGTTTCAATTTCCATCTATGGGATATGTTAATCAAAAGAAAAAATAGGGTATGGGGAAACCAACGGTGGGGAACAGCAGCAATGGTGAGCTAATGGCACTTAATACTACCTTCAGTACAAAAAGTCCTTTTTAACCCCTTAATTCAGGAAAGAGACCAGATTTGGAAAACACAACTATCACATTCTGTTTTACATGAGTGTGATATTTTTATTCATTTGACATATGTTGCTTCCTGAACGGATTCAATGCATTTTGGCATTCCAGGACAAAACTGCTCTCATGGTGTTTGGCACTTCATGTACAATGCAGCCAGGAAGCCACTCCTTAGACTATGCAGGCATCTGCAGCAGATACCAAAGGTTTTTAAACAAGCAAGCTGCACTGCTCTAAATATGCAGTACTTCAATACACAAGTTCTCATCTATTAACGAGACTCTCCATCTGACTGCTTGCAGATAAATTCAGGCAATCTGCAACACCTAATAGTTCAGCACCAAAAAAAACCCAAAAACCAAAACACACACACCAGAAAGGGGTGGGAGGGGCACTGTGCAGGAATGAAACTATTTCCTACCAGAATAACTCAGGTTGCTCTAATTCTTTTGTTTTATAAATTGTGTGGTCCATATATTAAAACAGCCCCTGACGCTCCGATTCACATGCACTCCCACCAAAAAAGCAACTGCCAGAATTCTTAGCTACAACTAGAACGGATCAAACAACAGAGGTCAGAAGAACCCAGCAGGCCCGAAACAACATGAGACTTAGTGATTCAAAGCAAGCAAGGGCTGACGTACATGGAAGGAGGAGGAACCACAGTCAAAACTGCAGCTAATAAGACTGATAAACTGTTGCACTAAAACTAGACAGGTTACACAATACAGTCGGTGGTAACAGGAACACAAGTGGAAACACATTCATAGATCAGAGTTCAAAAAAAGAGGAGTGCATGTACTTATGTGCATTCATCGCCCATTTGGGGATCGTTACATTTTAAAGACAAAATATCCTACCAAAACACACACACAATGATGCACTCTAACACTTAAAAACACTATGTAGTGCCCTAATGAAAGTCACTACTTCAAGAAATAGCACACAGAACTGGACTTCCAATTTACTCTAGAATACTTCCCCTCCTTAAAGAACATTTCTATCTCTGTTTTGTGTTACCCACCTCAACAAGCTGGTTTGTTTTTTACTTTTACATTTGTTCAGCATCAAATGTAGTACTAAAACCAGTAAGCTTTTATTTATAATGCAGCTTTAAAGAGTTTTACTGTAATACACTTTTTTCACTGCTGTGGTAAAGAGTAGCCATTATTTCTATAATGAGCAAAATTTAAAAAACCCAACACCACTATTTTCTAGATTCTAAGCATTTTCTCCCTCTAGTTTATATAACAATTTTGACACATATTAGCTCAACATTATTCTCAGCAGTTTTAAGAGTTACTACCCTGGGCAAATAAAGGAATCCCTGAATTGTACCTCTGTCTATTGTTTCCTTCTACATGTATTTTACAACTGTAACACAATCTCTATCCACTCCGATTAGTTGCTTGCAATTGCAATGCACAAGTATTGTTCTCCTGTGCATTACCTGTGGTTCTAACTATGAGACTCTTCACATCTCCCATGCAGCCAAACATTATTCCCTATTTACTTAGCTTTGTTCTCACAATGCACATCTGATTTTTGCCACCTTACAATCTCTTTTCACTCCCAACACAGTAATGAAAAATTTAAGCTAATTTTTTTTGTATTAAATTATTTTTCTCTTCAGTGTTGTGTTTCTCTAAGCCAACAGATGATGATTACAGAAAAAAAAAAAGAAGAGCTGTTATGTCATTTTTATGTTACCACATCAGTCATTTTGGAGATCAGATAAGCAACTGTTGTAACAAAATTAACAGAAGGTTATTCTTGAATGGCTTCCAAAGTATTTTTGCCCTTTTAGATAGGGAAGAATGATAGTTTACTGCTTATAGTAAAATTTTTAATAATTACTTCAAATTTAGACAATTATATTGAAGTACAGTTTCTCTTCAAATGCTGTTACCACCTGCAGTGGTGCACTACTCCCCCTTCTCTGGGCTATCCTATGACCCCAGAGGAGGTACTGGTTAGGCCGCCATGCCTTGAGTAATGAGTTGGGTGGTTAAGCACCCCTTGACTGTACCAGTTACTCCTACTCTGCTAAGGCAGAGAATGGCACCGTCTGTACTGGAGCTCCTGTTGACTGGTACACGGAGGGAAGAAGAATGAAAATAACCAGTTACTCCCTAACAACCTCATAATGCTCCTGCCAGATCACAGCCTGAGTTGTAACCAAGTAGAATTATATATTGTTCCTAGAATTTTTGAGAAAATTACCAACCCAGGTTGCAGGTGTGAAGGAAATTTGCTGATGACTACAGCCAACCATCTCACAACGTTATAAACAGCAGTCCCAAAGTGAGACCCTTCTGAGCTCTCCTGGACCACTGTGGGCTGTGACCAGCATCTCCCTCTGAGCAGGAGGACATGCTCAGAGCTCACAAACTGCTAAGTTTGCAATACTAGGGGGGCCATCACGGAAAAGTGATGATGGGGCCTGGGCTGATACTCCTGCTCCTCAAGGCTAACACCTCTGCCTGTTGAGGAATGCAAACCCCTAAAACACTGAGTATTTCACTGAACTCAAGGGCAAACTTGTAGTAAATACACCTTTGCTGTAATATGTATTGCAAGCTTGAAGCTTGATAAACCTTGAAGAAGGTTTATTATGTAACTTTTGTGATTTAAAACAGATTTTATTGATTTGCTGCTAAAATCTTAGTAATAATCTTGAACTATGAACAAGCTTTCTCTTTCTCTCACTCTCCCCTTTAATCTAAGCCATTGTCCAAGTCTGAGCCTAGGAATAGATCCAGCTGCACCTAGGTTCTACGAGATTTTAGAAAGCCAGGGGATCTACTCTGAACCTTGTGAGTCATCGGGAGGATCTCCTTTACCCTTTTATACCTTTGATCTCTATAAACTGTTTCCAACTGTATTCTGACTTTATTTGGCGGCCCCTCACTACAGGAGGGATGCAGAGGTGATGAAGCGTGTCCAGCCACAAAGTTGCTGAAAGGTCTACACAATAAGTCTTACCAGAAGCAGCTGAGGGAACTGGAATTGCTTAGACTGGAGAAAAGGAGTCTCATGGGGGACCCTATCACTTTCTACAACTGCCTGAGAGGAGGCTGTAGGCAGGTGGGGGTCAGTCTCTTCTCCCAGATCACAAGCAACAGGACAAGAGACAATGGCCTCAAATTGTGCCATGGCAGGTTTAGGTTGGGTAGCAGGAAAAAAATCTTTACTGAAAGGGTGGTCAAGCATTGGAACAGGCTGCCCAGGGAGGTGCTGGAATCACCATCCCTACAGGTATTTAAAAAGCATGCAGATGTGGTGCTTAGTGACATGGTTTGGTGACGGACTTGGCAGTCCTGGGTTAACAGCTGGACTTGGTGATCTCAGAGGTCTTTACCAACCTAAATGATTCTATGATGTCAACTTAATTTCTCTCTGTATTTACTCCATGTAATAAGTAACAGAGTGACCCTTACCACTGAATCTTGTGCAGTCACATTTCCACAACTTCATATTAAACCTGTTTCACTTAAACTCCTTGGTGGCAATTCTTTAGGTGACCTGACCTAACTGCTCCTTTTATGACATCTCCATAGATGATAATTCACTGTCTAAAGTAAAAAATAAGTTTTTCACGTGACAGAATATTTAAGTAGAACTAAGATTCTTCCCTCCCATCACAGTGCAAATTATAGTCTCAAAATTGAATTCAAAGTTGATTTAATAATAGCTTAAAGTGTTAGTTAACTCCTGACATCCTTTCTAGCAAGGAAAAAAAAAAAAAAGAGACAATACTACTTTGACACTACTGAAGTTAAAAGTGGGACAGTGCTGTGCTGATTTGCTATTAACATGTCAGCCTCTTTCTCAGAATAGGAAAACAGAATTGAATAGCTCAATGTTAGAATTTCAGAAAATTTCATAACTGTGATTTCAAATAATTTGAATTGTCCAATGCATACTTCCCTTCAGACTTTTCAAAAATTAAAAGCAAGTTAATACACATTTGGGGAAAATGAGTAACAATCTGATTTTGAGTGAAGGTTATTCCCCTGTAGATATTTCATCCTCTTGAAGTGGAAATTTAAAACTTTCACAGGACTCAACAAAACGGAATGATGGTGATCTATGGATCTAAAATGAGCAAATATGTATTTGAATTCAGTGGAAATTGGCACTCCATCTGGGGCAGATGAGAGAAAGCAAACACAATTTTTTAAAGTTTAAGGAGCAATTTGTTGGTTCTTGATCAGTTGCTTTATGTAGAGGGAGAAGAGAAGTAAGAAAGAGGCTGAGGAAAAAAAAAAAATTGAGTAAAGACACATCTCTCTTCCATCCCCTAACAGCTTCTTTTAATCTGCTCCATTGACAGGGCCACACTCTTTCCTTTGCAGCATCACAGCCGACTGCTTGCAAAACCAATTCAGTAGCGCTAACGTCATGAAAGACTACAGGACATTTGAAAATTTGACAGTATCTCTCCCACGGATCCCACAGATTTCCCACAGGAAAATCCCACAGAAATGTCTGTCTGTTCCACTGTCTTTCTCTAGTAAGTAGCAATGCAAAAAACACACAGGAATGCCATGATCCTCAGCACTTCCTGCTTTGCTTCAGTAAAGCAAGACATTTAAAGTAAGTGCTCCTGAAAAACAGAGGAGCCTACCCAGATGACTAAGATGAGTAAATTATTCTAACCCAAGTCTATTAAAATCCATGTTAAGTCTATCTTGCTTTTCTAGTACTTGTACTGTTTATATTTTCACTTATTTAGATGTAATCTCTGGTACTGGATCCAAAGCATTAATCTCTAGATTAAGAAAGAATAATGCACTGGAAACACACTATTTCCTAATACCCACAGAAAGCTCCCTCCCTCACAAAATGTTGTTCAGAAAAAAGAAGTCTCCTAAAAGACACAAATAAGATGCACCATAGTTAAACAATAGTATAGTATAACAGTAATGCTCTCATAGTTTCTCCCTCCCCCGTATCAACATTTCTGATCTTATCCATCAGAATCAGAGCCAGACAGCTTGCCAAATTCAGAGTTCAAATTTATTTTCCCTTCCTGTCACATTCCCAGCAAAGATGGAAACACACAAGTTTAATCATCTTTTTCTCCTCTTGGTAAAGTCCTTACTTAATTGTTACCTTGTTTTTAATAGTTTGCCTACACCCATATGTGAACCAACAAAAGTGACCTTACAAGTAAAATTCTAGGCTTGCTCCAAATACTATTTTCTAGCATTCTACACTCCACCTGTAATTCCTCCCAGAAAGAGATCTACTAAAGAATTCATTAATTACTTACAATAAATCACCTTGGATAAGCTTAATAAAGCACAACTGAAACAAATGGTATAAAGGCTGGATAGCTATGAATCAGAAAGATGTGAACTTTTGAGATTTTTCTCCCTCAGTGATAAAGTTTATTGCCAACCCCCCAAAAATATAGAATACCTCAGAAATTAAGTGATCTGCAGCTTCAGGGTTAACATCACATATGATTATGTGACCAGAAGTAACCCAAAATGAGCATGTTCTCCTAAAAGGAGCTAACTATCAAGCTGACATTCCAGGTCACCAGAGACTAACTTGCCACAGCAAGCAAACGTACCAGCAGCAGGATTATCAAGTGCACATCAACAGCTGCCTGCACATTCATCTCCTCCCTCACGTACACCTACCTTGCAGGCCACAGTGGAAAATAAATAAATTCAACACCTCCATATTATACTCCGTAGCATGAGCATGGAAAGCAAGTATTTACACAGCATTTAAGTCACGAAACATTTAGACCGCTACACTACCATACTTTTTGGTTTATTTTTAAAGAAAATACAGACCTCAACCTTGTAAATACTTCTGCAGTCGAGTTTTTTTGTTTTTGCCACAAGCGTGCATAAGCACAGAATATTAAGCATAATGCTTCCACAGAGGGGAAAAACCCCTATAATTTGCATTAGCATCATTATTTAAGAGTTCTCTAATATCCAGTTTCAAATATAAACCTCCATCTTATCCTCAGGGTTACCTGTAAAGTAAAGACAGAAGACCTGCATTAATTGGATCAAATTGCCGACAACTGAGTTGTTCTTCTAAACAATCATTTTTTCCCCTCAAGGAAGGTAATGCCAGGATGACTACAGTCACATGTGGGGAGAAAAGCCACAAGTTTTCAAAAAGTTCCTAAGCAGCCTACCAGAAGTTTTCCAGACAAGCCTAGAAACACTTTCCACCACCCAAACGCTTAAGATGACATCCACAGTTATTTTGGAAGGCTGAACCTGATACCAAAGACTTAAGCAATTTACTTAGAGGAAACAAGCCCCACATATACACACACACCTTTTGCTGATGTCACGAGGTTGGAAAACAAAAAAAAAAGATGGTGAAAAGAACACCTGTGTTATGCAAAAGAAGCCTTCAAGCGAGGAAGTTCTGGCCCTAAGAGGAGACCAGCTGATAGCACTGCAATCCACAAACAACAGAAAATTAGTTTAAAGTATGACAGAAGTAATTGTGGTTGTAGCAGTGGGAAGTCAGGACCTCCGACTCAAATAGTCCCCTGACAGAGGGCAACACCCCATTTGGGGACTACACTAGCTCACAAAAAGCTTCAGTGGTGCTGTCTGAGGATGCATACTGATTTACATTAGAAACCAGAAACGTGTAACCAATCCTGTGTGTGAATGACAATGAATATGCTATGTGCTATGAATATGCAAATACTCTGTTGTGTACCCTAGAGTAGCTTGGTGTGTATATTAGGAGGAAAAAATCCTTCGTCACCCAGCGCTGCAGTAAACCAATGTCGGCTTTTTAAACTATCATTTGGTTTAGAGAGTCTTCTTGGTTATGATTTTGAGTAACAAGGAAGGATGAAGAAATTTCTGCAACTACACTAAACTTAAAACCCACATTATGGGACAGCAGACTATGGAAGAACATGAATTTTTTTCTTCCAGAACCACCCGGGAAGACAGAGCCCCCTGTGCAGCTACTTCAGGAACTTCTCATGCCAGCTCAAGTTGAAAGCTGATGAGTAGGCTCCTAAGGCAGCAGTGAAACTCAAAGCACAGCACCTTCAGACACCAAGACCACTGTTCTGCTGCTACCTGTAAAATACTAACAGAATTTCAAATATTTTTGATTTAATTATTAACACTGGAGCTTTCCCCACCAAGGAGAATAAGGCCCTGGCTACCTCACAGGGAGATATCACCCTTCCAAATTAAGGGTAAAATTACAAGTGTTTTATTTCCAGTATTTGTAACTTTTACTAACACTTCAAACCACTTTAAAGCTGCTTCTGCTCCGAAAGATAGCCCCAGACAACTGACACAAGAAGTAGCCACTGAGTGCTAGGAGCTCACAGGAAGACAATTATACCCCCAACCATCTACTTCACGAGTGCAATATTAAGTTCAAGAGAACATAAAACTCAGCACTCCTAGAACAAGTATTTCCTTCCTACCTGTTCATTCCTAGAAAGGAAATACCTACTCCAACAGGTGCAGTCTCTCCCATTGGAAGGGTGTGATAGTCCAGAATAGTCAGAAAATTCACTACTTGGACCATTACCTATCTATCTATGTTTATTCCTCCCCAGCCAACTTCATGACAGGGTCTACGAGACATGAAGCACAACACTGTATGTATTGGACTATACAAACTTGGAGAATTCAGTGTACTTAGACTTTTTTTTTTTTGAAAGGGAGCTCATGCACCCATTGAATTCCAAACTGATCACTCTGAAGATACTGACCTACAGTTTCTAGCAGTTACTATTCTCACAATGTGCATCTAAGTAAGGGAATCTTAAAAGAAAGTTTGTTTTTAGCAGTTGTTTTACTTTGCATACATAATATAGCCTTGTGCTTGCAGAATTAAATTACAGAAGTGTGAAACAGAAGTTTGAGAAACCATACTTTATTTACAAAAGATACAAGAGTGTATAATATTCGCTATTTAAAAAATGAGAGCTATGAAAAAAGTCACGCATTTTGGAATCACTTACCCTCTTTCTGATAAGTTTTCTCTTACAGGGACAGCAGTTTTCCTTACTATCATAAGTAGTCAAGGCACAAAGCATTCCCCCACCTACCTAATCAAATTTATGTACAAATCTTGTTATCTAATGTTTTCCTGGCCATGCCAAAAAATAGAACAGTACGACCATCCCATTCATTGCTACTGAAGTGGACAAAAAGGGGAGAAGAGTACATAATATCTTATCTAATAAGATCAAGCCTTCAAATGAAAGAATCTCCGAAGGCTTAGCTACCTTCTGATCTTATTACAACCTCCAGGACAGCCACAGCAGCCATGATCACTCACATTGTCCTCAGACTCCGCTCAATCATCACTTTTTGTTCCTATGTATAATGATCGCTTGGTATCAAGTCATCTACAAATTAGTTCCAGATACAGAAAGAACTAGCCTACTTTTTGACTTAAACTACCCTAGAGAAGCTAGTCACAATGCTGATGTTCTCCAGTGTAAGTACACTTTAGTCTGGTGTAATTCAGACACAATGAAGAGGTTTGTTTAACTTTATTTCTCTATTATACAAAGTCAGGATGTATTTTAAAAGGTGGAAGGTGCAATCAGTGTTGCAACATCATGCTTCTGTATTACCTTCAGGGGAAGTACAGGTGTAACTAAACAGAGCAATAAGCCAAATAGCCATATTGAAATTTGGGCATCAGAGAAACAAGTATCTTTAAAAGAACTAGTAACTAATGAGGTTACACAGCAGAACAAGTAGAGTTATCCAAAGGCTACTATATAATATAAATACTACCAATTCCAGCATAGCAATCTTCACATTTTCATTTTTCTTAGGCAGATGAGATTTATAGATCTCTCCTAAATCAGCATCCTTACTTTCAAACCTTAACATTTATAAGGTTTTACTCACAATACATGAATACTGTATTAATTAGAAATAAAGAAGTAGTTCAATAAAGGAATTTTTAAAACAATCCTTCAAAAACAACTATACCCAGCCTGTCATTAAAGCAGTCGAGTTTATCTCTCGATTACCTGTCCTCTTATAATCTTAAACTCAACAGAACTGCTTAATAATTAATTATTGCTAAAGTGCACTAGGCAGTGTTGTTTAGGCCCACTAATTTTTACCAATATTTACTCAGCAGGAGACAAGCATGCCAGCTGTGCTGATACAGTGGGTTCTGCATGTCACCTTCACAGCTGGAAACTGCAGTGGTACACTGCAGCTGCTCCCCAAGAGATGAAGAGAACTGTAAGGACTGCATGAAATCCGTATTACACGCTTTCACAAGCCCTCATCCCACCAAAGAAGTACTTCTTGTCCAGAAATGGACCAGAGTCTGTCATGTGACTCACCACAGAATTGTTCACAAGTTACCCACAGCACGAACAAAAAGATAACCCCTATGCATTCAAAACATTATGCAAAACTCCCAAAGTCAATTACACTTTTGGAAGTTATAGAAGACATAACCTATACCTCACAAGTGTGCATTGGCCTGCACAGCTGTTCCAAGACACTAAGCTAGCAACGTAAAAGGTTACCAAAAGACACTGCACCTTCTGAACGGAGGGGTGTGCAGGGTGTATCTATAGATTACTTACTACAGAAACTGATAAATATTGTACCTGCAATGTTTTCATTCCAATTTGAAAAGTGTTTTCTGACATCATTTTACTTACTCAAAAGCTCACAAGGCAAAATGGTGATGTTTCTAAATCTTTGTTTTCCACATTTTTCACATTTAACCACCTACACCAACTGTCACCATCAACATTTGCATGCTTACATAGGAATAGTGTCTACTTTTTTCATATCCATAACAGTAGCTTTTCTGTCAACTCAACTAGTTATGCATTCAGAAAAGGTTAGATTTGTAATTCCTCTATGTGTAGTAAATGCCAGACCATCCTTTAGCAGATCAGGTTATTCTATAGGGAGATCTGCTGAAGAGATGACATATCAACCATTTGATCTTTACATAACATTTTCCCTAGAAGATTTTCCTTTTTGCTGGGGAGCAGGAAGGACAAAAACAAAACAAGAAAACAAAGCGGACTGCCAGTGATTGATTCATTACACCCCTACAGGAAAGCTGAGTTGAGGAATTTGCTCCCATCCCCTTCTATTTCTAGAAACTACTGCTAACATGCTACGTATAATGTATGTTATATCTGTGCAAGCCTCTCCTTCGCTTTGATGTTCCAACCATGGCTCTTTATCCTTGGGACTACAGACTCAGAAAGAATTTCACTGATGACAATTTGTAACACTGTTTTCTTACACCACCAGCTTAACACACTATGCAACTTTCAATTAATAATAAATTCTCTGCAGAGCCCCCTCAATTCCATACAAATGTGATGTGCCCTGTAAGAGCACTACATTTATACCAAACATTATCTACTGGGCAGCTTATTCATCAGACAAATCTATTCATATTTTTACTAATATGATAATTATCCTAATGAAAATCATATTCCATTGTATGACGTATGCTGTAACTTACAGCTCTCTGACTGTAAGCATACCAACCTAAAATTACTGATGTTTACTTCATTTTAATTTAATGCCTAAGCAAGACACAGCCAGGCCAAAATAATGTTTCCCCAAGCCATCAACACGTACCTATGAAAGTGTTGTGTCAAGCAACATGAGCTACCATGTGTATACTTACATAACTCACAACATGAATTATCAGTGTCAGACTGATTTTTAGTTGAGACTGATGATCTCAAGAAAGAATACACTTCTTGATAACTCCTAAACTATGTTAACAATATGAACGGCATTCTACGATATAATGATTAACTATAAGCTGTACTGAATTACACTTTCCTCATTAAAAAGGGCCTTATCTATAGCTACCATGGTGACAAAACACTAACGTAAAAAGTTGTGGCTCCACTACAAGGATCTATTCTTCGACATGGCATTGAAAAATATCAAGTGCATCATGAGAAACACAAAAGGTCTGAAAAGAAACAAAATTGCATGCATTACCAACACAGTGGTTTACAACTAAATTTGTCATGCACTGCTACAACCCCCGCCCCTGCCCCCTCCCCGCCCCCCCCCCCCCAAGAATCTCAAGTCATTATTGGGGCTGAAACACTGCTTTGGAGAGTGATGGCTCTTTGTAAAAGGATTACTCTATTTAGACCTCATTGCTTTTCTGCCAAGCATCAGCCATATAAGGAAACCAAAGTTCACTGCCATTTATTTTGTTCAGCGCTTTCTGATGCCCAAGAATAACCCTTACTGCCGCCTGGAAAGGTAGGTCTATAAATTGCAAGCCAAAACACTTCCTTGTGATCTGCCATAAAAGCCACTTCAGGTCAGCTAAATGTTAACATTTTTCCTCACGGCATACCAAAACAGATGGAGTTGGATTAGTAACTTTTCCCTCAAACACTACATGACTTGATGCTGTTAAAGAACTATATAGTTGGAGTATTTTAAATTTTGTGCAGAAATTACTTTGTCCAAGCCTCACAAATACCAACACATCTCAGACACCCGAGAGACCGAAGCACACACATCCTATCTAACCAGCATGCTCCTTTCCAGTTGGACAAACAGGAACAAAAATTTAGATAAGCCAGTACAGAGCTATGGCTTCTAGCTCATTTTGAACATTCATACTACGAGAAATTCCTTGCCTTCATGAAAGAACTAAGCAATAACTGCCTCTTTGAGGTATGTGAAATGCATCTGGTGGTGAGCAATACTGCTTTCACTACATGCAACTAGTTAGTTGGCATAACTTAACAGACACCAGCAGTACAAAACCTTACACCAAAACTTCACGTTTTGTTTTCCCTCCAACAGCTTCAAACGGGACTCCTTTCAAAAACAATAAAGGAGAAAGTAGTCATCAAAACCAAACAAGGCTACATAAACTTGTATGTTCAACTGCACACACTTTTAAAAAGTCAGACTTTTTCAAAAAAAAAAAAAACCCTGAGGTTCTTAACATAAACTTTTCAAGGATCAAGACGCAATACAGACCTCTGCTATACAAGCTGAAAAATATGCAGTCCAATTCGTCATCTTGAGGACAGAGAGGGGGCGGAGGGGAGGAAGAGGTGGCGGCAGCAGTCGAGGGGAAAAACTGACACAAGCAATTACAGAGGACTACGAGGGCACGTTTTTATACAGCAATTTAACAGCTATCTTCCAGAAGCCCGGCCAGACGTTAACCGACATTCCAGTAAACAAGGTGACAGACAAGCAAAGGCAGACACGGGCAGCACCAAGCCTCGAGATCTTTCGATTAAATAAAAGATTACTACCTCCTCTAGGACCTTCTTATTTCCCGAGAAGTTAATTACACTCGCAGGGCTAGCAATCGTTTCGGGGAGGAAGGAGCTGAAGCGGCAGAATCACGGTGTCGAGCAGCTTCAGTTCAGTACCTTCTCCAGCCGAACAAAGAAACTTCTGTGCCCGAGGAACTCAAGAACTTTCGGTCCCCCCCGACGCCTTCCTCAGCCTCCACGCGACCAGCGGCCACGCTCATGCCCACGGCATTTCGACCAGAGAGGGGGAAACACAAAGGGCAGCTACCCTACGCGAGGCGGAAAACACAGAAGTATAAAGGCCAAAAACAGGATATCGAGATGAAGCGTGAACTCCTTCCTCCTTCCCCACCCCCTTCAGCAGAGGGAGGGTTTTGCCGTTGCTGCCGCCGCTGCTCCCCGAGCCGTCCCCGTTCGATTTACCTTGTCTGTCGGGCGCCCCGCGCCGCTCCGGCAGGCGGGGCTTCCTCCGGCCCCGCGGGGACGCGCTAGAGCCCACCGAGTTTCCTCCCCTTCGAAGGGGAAGGGGCAGAGGAGTGCGGCGAGCGCCGGGCGGGGGGAGAAATGCAACAGCTTTCACCGGGCACGGGGGCGGGCGCGGCGCGTGCGACGTGCGTGCGCGCGTGGGGAGGGCGGCGGCGGCGCCGGGCCCCTCCCGCACCGCCGGCCACGCCCCGCTCTGCCCCGCGGGCGGCCCCCAGCCGCGCCGGCCCCGCCCGGCAGGAGCGACGCCCGGCGGCGAGACCGCAGCGCCCCCCGCCACCCGGCCGGCCCCGGCGGCGCGGCCTCGCCCGCCGGCCTGCGTCCCCGGCGCCGCCGCTCCGCCGCCAGCTCCTCACCCGCGGCCGCGCCGACGGAGCGCGGCCGCCGCCCCGCACGCCCCCGCCGCCGCCAAGGGCAGGAGGGGAGCGGGATGGCTGCCAGCCTCACCTGCCCGCCCGCCGCCGCCGCCGCCCTCTCTCCCCGCCTCCTTTCGCACACTTCCCTCTTCTCCCGCCGCTTCAGCCTCCCGCCCCCCCTCCCCGGCCTGGGCAGCAGGGGGTCCGGGGAGGCGGCGGAGCTGTGGCGAGGGCAATGCCCCGGCGGGGACGCGCGATGGGGAGCAGAGGGGCGTAACCGGGGGGACGACGCCGCGCCCCTGCGGCTGCCGGCGCCGCGCACTGCCGCCCAGGCCGGGGGAGGCACCGCAGCGGCGGCGGGCGGAGCGGGAGCTGGGTCGGGACCGGGCGGAGGCGGGAGCGGGACCAGGAGGCGCGGCGCCCGCGCCCCCACAGGCCGCGGCGGGAGGGGGAAGGGGACGGGCGGGCTACGCCGCCGCCGCCGGCTCCCGCGGGCCTCCCCTCCCCCGCCACCGGTGTGGGGCTGAGAGCGGGATGCTGCGCTGCAGCCAATCGCGAGCCAGGGGCGTCATGAGAGACGGGCCGCCGCGTCCAATCGGGCTCGGCAGGGGGCGGGAGCGGGTTGTGGAGGAATGGGGCGCGGTGGGGCCGGGGGCTGGGGCCGGGACTGCAGGGCGGGGCCGGGGCAGTGAGGGCGCGGGGCGGCCGGGGGCGCTGAGGCGGGGCCGAGCCGAGCGGGGGCCGGGGCCGGGGCCGGGGCCGGGGCGGGGGCGCTGCGGCGGGGGCGCTGCGGCGGGGACGCGTCCAGCGGCCGCAGAACGGGACCTCGCGCCTCCGCCTGACGTGCGGCCCACTCAGGGGACTGGGATGGGGCCGGCGCGGCTGGGGAGGCCCTTCCCGGCCCGGTAACGCAGCAGGGAGCGGGCGTCGCTGGTTTTCCCGCGCGGTGTTGGCGCAGCTTGCCTTCTGCAGGGGCGCGTTGGCTGCCTGGGCGCATTCAGCCCCGAACGATGGACCGCTGCGCTTGGCGCGGCACGGCTGTTGGCTGCCCGGTGTCCGCGGCCACCCTGGGCGCTGCCGGGCTGCACCTGGCGCTCCCGGCGTTTCGGTTATCGGGATCTGCGGAAACCAGCACATCGCGGGGAAAACTAACAACCTCCACCCAGACATGATGATATTAACTGATATTACGATACGTGATATTAAATGGCGATCCAAACAACAAGTAAAACAGTGCCGCATACATGGTCACACCGTTTCACAGAAACCCCGGCATACGGCTGTGTTTCCTCTCCGAGTATTTCAACACCCTCGGTACAAGACGATGGTACCGAAAATGCTGTTAGCTGTAACACAGTCACGCGCAAATACGTTTGAAAAGCAAACAGTGGGTTTACTGTAGGTCACACGACTTGGGTATTGGTGTTTGTTGGATCATGACAGTATGTTGATGGAAATGTTTTTCTGTTTAATTTCCTTGATTGTTTGAAATTAGTATTTGATAACCTATTGTGTACACAATATGCCATTTTAACTGTCCTGGAGCCTGGAGTTCTGCTCAGCCACAAAACGGCACACAAAGCTGACAGCAGGGTGGATTTCTACATGCTGCTCACCTTATGCTCCTTAATTGTGTTCCACAGAGACAATGTCTAAAACAGAGGTAGTTTTATCTTCATGCCTGTTTAATCCCTGGCTCCTCTGCTGGGACTGCCACCAGCTCAGGTGGGATAGTTATTATGATATCATTTTATTATGGTAATCTGTTTACTGAGAGATGAAAAAAATGCTAAAAAATGCCATTTTACATGAGCCATTGAACAGCAAAGGAAAATGTTATGTCAGGTTAGTGATGACCTGCCACTGATTTTAGCATACAACTAGATGTGAAAAGTCCTTTAAACTCTAACCAGTCCCTGAAAGTAACTCCAGTTGATATTTCCTGTTCAGGACCATCATTTGCTTCATCCAGTTTCTTACAGGGCTTTGGATGAAGAAGCTTTAATCTTTAGGAGCAAAACATACTGTTGATCACATTTGTAATCCACTACATTTAACAATACTGTTCTTTATTTAAAACTTCTTCTCTGTGTATGGGAATTGTGTGTTCAAGTATCCAATTTGTATGCAGATACAGAAAATAAGCATGCATTTTTACTAGGGTAATAATACTTGCTCATTGTTTCTTTACTTTTCTACAAATCTCTCTATTTTCACATACAGCCTTCTTTGGAGACTACATCTATGGCTAGGATTAAATAATTAAACTAAATTAAATGCAACCATCAGAGTCTGTAAAACAAAATTATATATGTATATGTATTTCCCAAAACATTAAATCACTTCCATTTCTTCTCATTCAGATAAGCCATTTTTCTTCAAATGAGTCAGCGTTGGACTAAGGCCAATATGAGAACTTCACCCCCACTCACAACAGATTTTTAATTTCTCACTGTAGTGCACTACATTGGTGCTATAATAAAATTACTGATTTTTTTATCTCATGCGAACAATTGATCATTCCTAATATGCAGTAATGTATCCTTACCATAATTAATGGGAATGGCTGTCTGTGACTGATGTCTTCCATCATGAACTCTTCCAGGCACCTCTTTTATGCATGAATTATCACAACTTTTTAAACGTGAAAATGTTCTGTGGCAATGTTTACTGCAGATTGCCCAACGCATTTGTTAATGCAGCAGGGTGATAGATGGGTGTGGGAAATTTATAGCAACTGTTGCTCCCATGGTTAATCTACGGTAGTAATGTTAGTTTCAGTCTGAGATACTATTTCACTTACCGTTTTAGCCATCAAAAATGAAAGCCTAGTCAAAGACTACTGAAACTTTAGCTAGCTAGCTAGATCACAGCTCCTGAAGATGTTATACAGACAAGATACAACTATCTATACAAATTAAGAAAATACTAGGAGTTATCCCAGGGATTTAAAAGTGCTATAAATATCAAGAGAGTATTTCGATTACAGCTTCAACAGAGTCCCCAGCAACGTTAATTCCCAGTGTTGGTATCCCAGTTACCAAATAATTACAGATTAAGTGCACAAAGTAAAAAACACAGAGTTAGATAATGAGTCTTTCAAGTGAGGCCATGCAACTGATCCTACTGAAAATTTAAACCATGATTTCACAGCAGACACCAAGTCCAAACTCCTCTCGTTCAAACTTCTATTTTTATATTTGAACAGGAATGCTCATAAATACTGCAACAACACGCAGCTAAACTGAAAGAACAGTCGGTGAAACAGCCACCTCTGTTTGTCCCTTTCAGGAGTTCAGTGGTCTAAACAAAGTATATACAGTTTTTCACAGTAACAGGGTTTAATTGCTGCTTTTCCCTGTTAATACTGTTGTTCATTACATTTGTGCATTTCCACTTTTCCAAGAGCTAGACTGAAAGGCCCCCCGGCTAAGTGCTTCTGCTTATTAAATGCTCAAGTAGTGACTTGAATGGTGGATTGTATCTTGATTTGAATTGGGACTTCTGGACACCATTACAATATAAATATTAAATAATAATTACTGAAAGTAATAGCTACCTGAAAGACATAAAGAGACAATAAGTAATCTTTCCTTTAACAAGTATATATTGGAGTTTATTTTAGATACTCCATAATTTAAATTTGCACATGATCTGTCCAGAATGTCTTACTGTAACATTGTCTGAATTGATCTGATTCACAGCTGGATTACACTACATTTACGCTGGTGAAATCAACACAAAACTGATTTCATTCAGTGGCAATTAAGTCTTAGAAGTATATTGTTATGAATTCCTAAATGCATAATGCCTATCTGGTACACTTAAAGACAAGCTAAGTAAACAACCTCTGCTTGGTCTAACGGTGATACAATCCCAAATTTACACTGGTTAAATGTTGCATTACACCATTTATGGTTATGAAGAAGTTTTTTCCTGTATTTGGTTGTCTTATTTTTCAAACAGTAAACAAAAGTAATGAAAGTAAATCTGTTGTGTGACTAAGTTTTGGAGTATTATGCAAGTACCAATAGAAAACCTTTGTAACACCACAACGTATTTTGTATATGCTGTGTTCTAGAAATGATTAGGAATGTTTTAGAGTTATTTTTAAGCATTTTATTGTGTCTTTTTGTTTGTATTTCTTTTCCTTGGTTACCATGGGTGAGCTCCTGGACTCTGAGGAACATTTGGCTGAACCTTTCACATGGAGGAGAAAAGACAAAAAGGTAATATTAAGGCACCTTTATTCTTGCCTGATTTGGACTGCTTTGCTCCTGACTTTAAGCTATGCAGCTGCCTCTTAGCCTAAGAGTCTGTTTTGACATCTGATGCCCCCACATAAATCTTGTGCTGGTCAAAACAAACTGAAAGGAATGAAAATGAAGCCATGCCATGTGAGGAAACAGACATCTGCGGATTGTAACCATCAATCCTTTGCTCACCAGGTCCTGCAGATCTCCTTCTGGCCACACTGAGTTAACAAAGAGTTAAACATGAAGTCTGCAGAAAGAGCCAACTATGAAGTTGCCTAAAACAAGCCATGCACTCAGTATTTTGCCTATGTACCGACAGTGGTTTTGGACTGCCTTTGATAAGGTTCTTGGATCCAAAAAGGGTAACAGTGAGTGCAGCTGAGGATACTTGTGTCTGGAAACCAACCATAAAAGAACACTGTACAGCTTCTAATCAGATCTGGCATAGCTTTCCTATAGAAAATCAGTCATGCTAGCTCTATAGTAGCTCTCTACTGGTTATATTGCTTTGCTAAGGTTAATAATTAGTGCTGCACCCTGCAGGAAAACCATCACTCCTCACTCTCTCTCCACTTATAGGAAAGACGAATTTCTGTGGCAACTTTGTTTAAAATTGGTTATGGTGGGTTTTTTAAGCTAGTGAAAACCAGACAGAATGTGTTCTGGCATAACAAGCTGGTGAGCAGGTCATGTGTAGACACTGTAAATGTTATCACAAATATCATTCCAAAATTATTCTCTATAGGCACATTTATGATTATATCAGTTATGCTAACCATTAAATAAATCCAGATTTCTCTAATTGTAGGATGAATCACTTTTATTTTACATCTCTGTGCTGGCCATTAAGTTTTATTAGAAGGTTGTTATGCTGTTAATACCAATCTCAGGAGATTTTAGCAGCACTGTCGTATATGTGCACAGTTAACAAATTCCTTACTTTTCCCTTGTCATTTTCTGTGAATAATGTCAGTCATGTAAAAATAAAGACTAAAGCTATGTGACTTCCTGGCTTCAGTGTTGTCTCAATGATATTAGAAGCTGATTTTCTTAGGGACCATCATGTTTGGAACCACAGGTGAAACCATTTTGAAGCAAGGAGATCCAGACAGTCCAGTGAGATCAACTATCCTGTCTCTAGGCCTGTTACACTAACAGATTGCACCTTAAGCAAAGACTCTTCGATTTGTAGAAAAGCTACTGTGGAACATTTTCAAGAGAGTTCAAAAACCAGTCCTTTTGATTGTCCTCCATCTGCAGTTAGGGTACATGATAAAAGATTAGTTTGGGGGAAATAATTACTTTTTCAGCATCTGTTAAAACAGTTGCCCATTTTTTTCATCATATAAGAAGTTCAAGTGCAGTTAAACAAGAATCAGCTTGTCTTCTCCATTTCTCTTCTTTATGAAGTCTTCAGTTCTTTTAGTTATTTCTTCCCTTTCTTCTCCCCACCTGACAAACATAAAAGACATAGTTCTAGGTGCTAAGAAATATTCTCCTTCTTTAAGTGATAAGAAATAGTCTCCTCTTTTAAGTATTTTATCCCTTCTTCTTTGAACAAGCAAAATACAAAAGACGGCACTTGTATGACTAGCATAACTGAAAACCATTATAGACATTTTTAATTTCACTTTGGAAAGAATGTTTTCAGAGTAGCTTTTTAAAATCTAAAATAGACATTTTTTCATTTATATCTGTCTTAAGTTCTAAGGCATGTTAGTTGCAAACAGTAAAACTAAAACTAATATTTTTATTGTTTTCTCCATCAAAAGCCTTACATTGCAGGTATGAGTATTACGCTGTATCAGTAAGGAAATAGTGACTTTCTGGGCCAGAAAGGTTAAAAAGTTGTGTGTTAACTCATTTCCATGCCTGCAAACAAACAAAAGCTCTCAAGAGAGAAGGTGGCTTTACCAAAGCTTTAAGAAGTACACTTTAGACCTGTAATTACTCTTTATTATGATTTCTACAAGTAAAATATTGAAAATATTTTACTTTGTTAAACTAAGGTTGCAAAAATGCATAGATTCTGATTAACCATGCTGTTAGCAACATAGCAGCGTTTACAACTGAGCATCATGACAGCATCAAGTCAACAGTTTTTCATGAACACATTTCAAAGTACTGTATTAGCATACATTCAGACTAAACAGACACACAACTCTGGCTAGAAAGACTCCCTTTGGATTTGCACAGAAAAGATTTCATGAAGGAAAAACATAACCTCATTCTTTGCTTTTGGTGAGACAAACCCACATATAACCTAAATGCAGGTGGCACATAAACCTATCAACTAATGCAAAAATGTTCAGAGTAAAACACAGTTGCTGTTCAGGGCCTTCAGGGCACTGCTTTCCAACCTTCACGTAGTGGTCTGTCTTTACCTGAAGTTAAAATTTATTGTATTATTTCCCTCCTCCACCCATACCCATTCTGTTTCCTGTAAAAGTGGGATAGAAGTGTTTCAATTAAAGTATTATCTCACTTCTGTGCATTTTGAGAGTACAGTTATGATGCCATGTCTATTACAGTGTGATACAAATGAGACAAGATTTGTAGAAGAGGCAATATCTTTAATTAGATCAACTGATGGAACTAGAGAAAACAAACAGACATTTTGACTTGACTGACATTCATTAATCAGATCTGACAAGTAGCAGAATCCAAACTAAATACAAGTGGGACATGATTGTTCTTAGTATAATAAAATTATCTTAATCAATTAAATCACTGGAGAGAAAACTGTAGCTAACAGGAATGTACAAAGATGAATCAGCAAGAGAACCGTAAGCTTTAAAAACAATGTCACTACTGAGTCCACAATTCGTTTATCCACCGAATTTAAAAATTTAGTTCCCAGGATTATTTTTTAAACATGACTTGTAGGTCCCCTGTGAGCACATGGACTATGCAAGAGATGGAATATTCTCTTTATGGAAAAAATATTCTATCCGTTGCTGTGTTTTGTTCTTGATCAGTTATTTATGTGAGTTCATTTTAGTGAATAATGGTTGATTGGTTTCATGCACATAATTCTCATGAGAGTATGTGTTGTGTTTAGTGTAATATATCAAATTTTTAAAGTTTATGAGGAAGACTCATGGAAATTAGTAGTTCTTTTGGGTGTTGACATCAATTATGTTAAATACGTCAGTATTCATGAATTTTGCATTTGCTGTGCCAGCAAGGTTTGGTTCTAATGAGTGCTTGTTAGTACAGGAGAAATCTGCTCTGGATTGTGAGTTTAATACTAGAACTGTTACTTAAAAAGAGGTGGAAAAGAGCTCCAGGAAGAACCCTCAAGCGTGTGTTTTAGTAGACGCTGTATTTATTTAATGGTTTTCTGTATATATACCAGCATCAAGTAGTATGTAATAGAAAGGAAGATGCTGTCATTGAGGGTTCCTTTTTGCATTATTAGGTTCATAGGTGTATTTGCGTGGTTATTTCAATCACAGAGCCTGCTCCTTGCAGGGCAGTTCCATTTTTCCTATTGTGTTTTGCATGGTGACTGACTTTCTGAAGAGTTTGTTTATTGTGGTTTCCTCCACAGGGTAATTTGTATTGTCACTTTTTGTCAGCCATGTGATCTAGAAAGGTGATGTTCATATTCTAATATGGGAAGGGCAGTAAATACCAAATTAGCAGTGGAAATCAGGGGAGCGGCTGAGGTGATAAAAATGTGTATCTTTCAGATACAGAGTAAGTTTGGGCACAGTTCTGTCAAGCACCTTCCCGTGAGCAGTTCATGAACACGCTGCTGTTACTGGCATGAGGGACAGGGTTTAAAATATTTTCTAACTTTGCTTGCCCCACCCTACAGATCTGCACAATTCTTTGCAAGTAACAGCTACCTTCATCTGAAAACCATTGATTTAGGTGTATCAGCATTGTTTCAAATGAGAGAAACAAGTGTACTCTTTTTCAGTTCTTTCTTTAACTTTGACAGAAACCATCTTGAATTAAGCCACTGTGAAACCAAGAGGCTTTGGGGAGAGAAATCCTCAAAGATGTGAATACTCATAAACTGCTTTTTAAGACATTCACATGTTAAATGACACTGTCCTTGTCAGCCTGTTCAGTGTTTTACTTTCTATTTACTACAAATACTTTCTTATGCCAGCTCTGAAGAAACAGGAAATTGCCAAGGTATGGTTGCGTTCTTTTCCATCACATATCCATTTTTACTACATGAGCTACTTATGTTTCAATACACCTGCTAATAAATAGAATTCTGGAGATAAACACACACACATTAATCTGCTAAAGCCTAAAGCTGACATACGATATGTGGGACATGTATGTATATAAATCATATATGTGGTGTATATATATATATGTGCACAAGTATTTAAGTGGTAAGCATTCACCCTTATACTGTAAAATGCCTATGGCATAAGTTTAATTACTCTTTAATTTTAAGGCAAATAAATGTCAATAAAAATGTATGGACATGAAAGCTATGTGAATCACACATAAGTTTGGAAAATATGAATGATGGCCCAGAAATTTAAGTAATTCAACAGACATGCTACCGCCACAGAGATTTAAAATGTAAAGATCTGCTTTTTCAAATGCAGATATACTTTTCATATGAGTAAGCTTATTGACTTCACTATGATTGCTAATAGAAATGGAGCTGTGCACCTCAGTCTAGATCTGTGACCTAAGGGTTTGTTTACATTGAATCAGAAAAGTACACTAAATCTACTTGATTGACACACCTTAATTTCATGTGATGCAGTTTTAGTACGTACTAGCTGTTGAGATAACAGAAAGCCTATATACCCATTTGAAGCTTACGAAATGTGACATGTGTAATGTTTTACTGAGCTACTCACCTTTCCACCCATCCCAAGCTGACAATATGCTGGAGGGGTTAGGAAGGTACGAAAGTCTCTATTTGCACCTGAATTCTGTTGCCTCATTATAACATCAGAGACTCACAACACAGAACTTCATGCTCTTTCCACCTCCTTGCTCAGCAAAAATCAGATACAGAGCTTCAGACAGCACTTACTGACCCTCGTGACAAACTCTGCCCTTGTTCAGTGCAGTGTGGAAGGAGCTCAGACCTTGCTGAAATGAGGACCACATCCATCTCTGACTGCCATAGACAGCTAGCTACACTTCTCCATGCCAAATGAAGTATCATATTCCACTGCAGGAGAACGAAAAGTAGATAACCAGCAATTCTCCTTCCACCTGCATATGTTAGGAAAAGCTTGACTGGATTTTGTCATGGGAAGACATATTGAAGCCAGTTTGCTGCAGACAGTGTTGACACTAGTGTGTTCAGTGAGGACTCAGGCTGACACACACAGTGGTGAAGAAGGCTCACATAAAAGCCAGGACCACTTTGCCTGATGAAGAGTTTGTGTGTTGGCTGCATATATCCAAGGGTACCAGGACAGGTGTTTGATTTGCCCATCTTATGTTCTACCCAGGCTGGCAATCCTGAGAAAGACACATCAGCCAGTAAACCTCATAGTGCCTGGTTAATATGCCATTAATGTGAAAAGTTGCACAGGAAATAGCAGTTTTGTAGTTCTTGGGTGAGGGGGTATGACTTGCATGTTTCTGTGGACACTTTAAACTTCTCTGCTCCTAACAACCAGCTGCACCTCTGCAGGTCTCTTCTTTCCTTAACTGCTCATTTCAGTGGCCTTCACTTTTATGTTCCAGGTGGTGACCATGCCAGAAGTTTCAAGAGCTAGTTAAGAATACTGATGTCTCAGCAAATATAATGGTTTACTCACTCTGATGTTCAGTGGAAAACACTCCTTTCTTATCCTCACTGTCCTCCCCCACCACACACATTTTCTCTTTCCTCACCTCCCCTTCAACTGCTTGAGCTTAGAAGGGTGAAGTCCTGAAAATCTCAGTATTGCAGCAAAAAAGTCAAAACGTTTTGCCATCACCCCTCACCCATAAAAAAAGAGGCACAAGCCACTGTTTGCTACTAAAATTTAGCATAACCAAGCTTCACCAGAAACTTGAAGCATTTCTTAGGGGAATAAAAACTGAATTTAAGATGCCAGAATTATTATTTCACAGCTGTTTGGTCCCTCGTGCCTTGTCATATGTGACTATGCTTCCAGAGGAAATTAAGCTGCTTCTCTTCTACCACATATAGGCAACACCCTATGACTTCTTTCTTCCTATAATGATTGCATGAAGAGGGAAATCACCTGGAGTGCAGTGCTGCATTCCATCTCCTATTTATGGGGCTGCAATAAAAAGGGGAGTGTTTAGTCACTACTGAATACCGAAGACCTTCTTCTCTTCCTGGAGCTGAATGAAGTAGTTCAGCTGACCTTCAGAGAAGGACAGCCTTTGAAGGGTAAAAAACAGAGCAATAAACAGGGGTGTTTTGGTCCCAGGTGGAGAATAGTCCTGCCTTGGGAAGAGGAAAGTAAGTCCAGGCAGACCACAGTGCAGCGTGCCAGAGAAGAGGCCAGTTTTACCACATCCAAATGTCATGCAGGTGCCCCAACAGTTCCTTTACTCTCTTATGTGTGAAGCAGATAAAAGTACTGGCAGATTCCAGTCATGCTGCCTGTGTATACAGGCTTCTGGAAGTGAAGAAGGAAAAGCAGATGTTAGTTGTCTTGTAAAGGAAGGATCAGCACTCTGAAAACTGTGGGAGTGATTCTTTAGGAAAGAAATGCAAGTAAAGATTTGATTAAGAAGGCTACAGTGTAGGGAGGAGCTGCTGACACTGAGAAACATGCGGAATAATACCTCGGAAGGAATACTTGTCAGTGATTACAGAGGAAATGGATGTGAGCAGTTAGTACGTACCCTCAAATTAAAGTACGACTGCAAAGAGATGAAGGACAAGTGAGAATAAGCATCAAATAGAGCAGAAGGTTATCTCGTGGTCTTCTCTTGGGAGAACAGAGAAGCAGTTGAAAAAGGAAATGAAAGGAGGTGAACTGATCTGCAAGTTCAGCATAGTCACATACGGCTGTGAAAATACAGGCACTTTGCAAATTCATTCAGCAGCATAAGCAGGGACACGCAGCTAGGATGAACACCACGCTAGGCAGAAAGCTGCCATATCTGTTTTCTTACTGTGGTGGCAACAGTCCCACCAGCCTTTTGCCAACTAGTCTGTTCCTCTCTTCAAGGTCATTTGCTTTTTTCTCTTACAACTTTATTGAAGAGCAGAAGTGATGGTCTGATGGAAGACAAGGTAAAGGCATAAAAAGCTTTTGGAGAAGGGAGAAATCATTTAGTCTGTGGGTGAAGAAGACCACAAAGGAGAAGGAGATTAGTAAATGAAGGGACAGAGAGGTGGGAAGGGTAAGAACAGAAGAGATGGAGAGGTAATAAAATGCCCACTCTCAGCCCAGCACATCATTCCAAAAAGAAAACACCAGACCTATGCAGATATCATACTCCATTTAATAAAATCTGGCAAAAGATTTGAATGGGATTTCAGTACTTTCCCATTTTCAGCCTTACAGTGCTCTGCCAGAGCCTTGTTCACAGCCGCTTGAGGGTGGAAGACTGAACATGTAGTAGAGTCATCTGAATACAAGGCTAGAACCTAGATCCAATAAATGTATTTTGGCATTTAATTTCCTTTTTTTAGGGGAAGTAATATTTCTAAATACTTCTGATGTGGGATGGATTTCTTGCTTTCAAAAGGACAGTTCCAACAGAGGTTCTAGGACCCTGCTAATTTATCCCACTTGATAATTCTCATCACAGATGCAAAAAAAATCAACTGTGCTGGTGCCATAGTGCAGCAAACACAACCCATCTAAATTTACAATACCTTGCTTGTAGTTACTGAGATATATTCAGAATATGTTTTGTTAATCCAGTGCCCAGTTTAAAGAGTTAAACTGGGATATATTTTAGTTGTTCTCTGATGCTTGAAATTAATTAGTCAGGTATTAAATATCTTTAGTATTTACTGGAAGTATAAAGGTGAGGCATTTATATGAATCATATTGCACACAACGATTTTTTTATGTAACTTGAAGCCTCTTAGGTGACTGAAGTACTAAACATTTTGTAAGTATATGTACTTGTCATTTTTTATGTTTTGTACACTTTTTTCATTTCTCCTTACTTGACTACTGAATGTGAACTTTACTGTCTGATTACTTAAATTTTAAACAAAGCAAATAGGTTTTTTTATATGTAGGGAGGCATTTATTCACTGGTTGTTTTTAAACAAAGAAGTGTCAAAATGTTCCTTTTTCTTTGTTTGAGAGGGTTGGTTTTTTTGTCTGGTTTGTTTTTTAAGGGCCATTTTCATATATATTGAAGCTGACTTACATTTTTTAAAGAACAACACCTTTTTGAAGAAGGCTGCTAATGCTAGGTAGCTGACACCATCGCAAAAATCCATCTTTTAAGCACACTCTGCTTTGACATACTACTACTTGTTAGAATATTAAAAGAGGGCACAAACCACACTGCAGTTAAAAAATTACTTGGACCGGTCTACATTTGTCTTACAAGTTTCTCATTTCCATTGATGGCAATTTACATAATACAAACCTAAGTTAAAAGTAATTCCTTGTGCTGCTTTGAGAATAATAACACACAGAAATCCTTTTCTGTTTCCCTCTTGCACACTCAGATATTTTTGCATAGATTTCAGATTTCAGCTACAAAAGGACAAAGTAAACATCACAGTGAAGAAATGAGCTCAATTAATCAAGCATAAATATAGCCTGTTCCCTCCTATTTTTTTTCTTCTACAATACACATCCATTATTTTCCAGGTGGGATGTCCCATGGTAAAGAAACATAAGACAAACCTCCTATCTATGTATTTATAGAATATATAAAACTAGCTTGAGTACAAAGATAGTGTTTCTAATGATACTGTTGTGCAAGGTCAATCTTTCGTTTGTCTACAGTACAGACTGTTATTTTACAAAAAATTAAAGAGAAAGCTTTACATGTGTCAAGTGGGTGTAGAAAATAGTTACCGTAGCAGCTTGACAGCATAGGGAAAGAGGTAAAGGAAGAAGTTTAAAAGCTAGCAGTTCTGCTAAACACACTAGAACAAGGGTCAAAGACAGACTTCTGCTGTGTCTACATTTCTTTCTTGTGAAAATGTTTTAAAAAAAAAAGTTCTAAAAATAGAAATAGCAGCCAGATCTCATTAAGAAACAATCACTCCTCCAACACAGATAGCTTCATATGGGAAGCATAGACTAGCCTACTCTCTGACCAACATAAAATCATCAGAAGATTCGTAAGTTTTCCAAAATCCCACTTAAAAGTGTTTTCAGTTACAAATTAAATTCACTTTTATGAGTATTACATTAATCTTCATCCAGAAAACACAAAACCAATAAGCTTTAAACTGCCATTAACTTAGCTTTTTGTAACAAACGTGAGATTTAAATAATTCTAACTTTGTTTTCCAGCATTTAAGATGTTGTTTCAAAAAAAGATATGCTGTGTTTTAAACTATGCTCCTGAGATTCTGAGCAGCATTTATTAGTGCTGGGAATTTCCTGCTGACTTAGACTGCAAATTAAATTAAAAATCATAGTAATAGGAATCTATGCAAAAAATAGTAAGAATCTCTGAACCCTATTACTAGTTGGAAAAACGTAGACTTACTTAGATCTCCTATGGAAAGTGGATGTTTAGATTGTAAAGAACTGATTTTCTTTAGGAGAGGATGGAGAAGGAATGTGCTTTTTTAGCATAATAAAGCTAAGCATAATATGGTGAAAGTATAGTTACATTTGTTTAGACGCCTTTTGTGTGATGCATTTTCACTGTGAAGTGCAGGCAAATCATTCAGAAGTTAGGGGTGCTAAATTATATGCTAAAAGAAGCAGAGATCATTAATTAATTCCCTTTCATTTGTTGGCTTTGTTCCCAAAATCCAGTATTGTTTTCTCTAGTAAAATACTTTTCTAGATGCATGTACCATTTGAACAATGTTTTACCTGAAGAAATTCAAAGATAATTATTTCCACACTGGCTAAACTACAGGCTTAGGGTGTGCAGGCTAATGCAGCTCGGGTAATATGGTAACAGGAATTTCTTTTTTGATCAGCAGCAGAAGGAAAGCAGAACAAGGGGGGGGGTGGTTTCTAATTGTAAGTAATCTGATTTCATAAGTTATTTAGAAAGAAATGTTTAGGACACAGGAAAGCAGGTTTTAAGATTACAATATACAGGTACAGTTCTGTTGCAAATCTGAAGCCTGTACAGTAGTCATTCCATGTATTACTTGTGGAAAATGCTTTAAAGAATAACATTATTATGCTGTGGCATTATCACAGATTTAAGACATACTAGATTTTTTTCTCAATCATTCAGCTCCATTAAAATATTGAAAGCTCACTTACAAATAATTTCTAATATTTATTTGCTTGAAAAATACATATCAGTGGTTTACTACTTCTCTTAACCTTTGGTTTTGGAAGGACTGCAGCACTAAAATAGACAGGTAACAATTTCTTTTAATGCTCCTCTGTCTTTGTGCGCTGAGAAATGTTTTTTCTAAACCATTTTCCTGTTTGATTAACTGCTAAGTGGGTTTGTATCATTTCCACCATTACCTCCACCCATGATGCTGCACGTAGCCTCCAAGAAAAAATAGCAGACCTTTGCAGAGGGCTTAGAAATTAAGCAAAAGACATTGATAAACACCCAGGATTATTGACCATGTTCTAACCATATTACATGTCACTAGCGTATTTTTTTGCTTTTCAGAAGAAAAAGACCTCACAGAAGGAGTGTGCTAAAAATAAGATTCAATAAGCAAACAGCCCATCAGGTGAGCAGAACAGCCTGAATATATAATTAAAATAGGCTGAACTGAAGCAGCTGTAAAGTTTCCTTGAGTTCATGGAACTCTTAGGCCCATTGATGCTTTGCTTTTGTAAAATACTCAGAAGGATGCTAGGATGCATGTTTTCCAAAGTCAAACTGGTAAATACATAGGTTTAGTGCTCTGCTTATTTGTAATACTCCTACCCCATTGCTTGTTAACCTCAGCCACTACACATTCTTGTTGTAGGAATTTGTTGTGAATCTTGACTGTATATGCATGTGCTAGATAATTTTAGAAACGTATTTTAACTTATTTTAATTTGATAGCTAAGAGTAGTAACTTACAAAATTCCTGCTGAGCTTTGGTCCTGGCATATGTGTTCAGCTCTAAAACTCTTCCATTTTAAATCACTTACATCTTTAAAATACCTAAGGCTTTTCTGCCCAGTGTTCATGTGCTGTTTTCCAGGCAGAGATAATTTAACAAGTGAACTGAAAGCAAAAAACAGACCAACATTAAGGCATGTTTAGATAAAAACACAATACAGAATTGTCAGACAAATATGTAGGGTAATTTAAGATCCAGTGTTAGTACCACGGATAACAATGGTTTGGAAGAAGAAAAGAAATTTCATGCCATCGGTTTATTCAGTCATGCAGAATCAAAGTCTCCTCATGCAACTAGTTCTGTAATGAGCATAATGAGGCAAGACTTTAAAGGTATGTATGCTATATCACCTGGCACAAAGACTTGGCTACAGCAGTGGAATCTGCATACTCTTTTCTCTGCAGCTTCACAGTTTCCAAAGCTAGAACACCCTGTGGAAAAAAAAAGGAAACTTTTCCAGTTCTGCCGAGCAGGCAGGCTGCACGCACGGGGTGCGGCAGTGGCACAGCAGCCTCTTGGCTCCAGACCTGGGGCAAGACAGCTGTCTCTGTGTTTGTACCCCAAGTTAATTGTGTTCCTGGGATGCAGGGGCAGCGGGATCCCGGCTGCTGGGAGTGGGAGTGACTCAGTGCCACCACACAGTCAGAGCGCCTGGTGTCGCAGGGCAGGGAAAGCAGCAGGCATCCTTGCCCCACGCCCGACCCACGCTGTGAGGTTTGCGCTCTGGCCATGACCAAGGCCACCGCACAGCGCACAGGTGACTCGTGTCCTTGTCCTTAGCCAACAGGCAGTGACAGAGGCACGAAACAGCCCCAGGTGCGGGCTGGTGTTTGACAGCTGCCCTGCTGGAGCCTGGCCCTGCAACACGTGCAGCCATGTGCTGGGGGCAGGGGAGTGGTCTGCAGATCTGCAGAACCCCTTACTGGAGCAAGGACATCCCTAAGGCAGTATAGATGTTGTATATTTCTGATTTCAGCATACAGTGGTATGCTGGAATTATATTATAAATTATTAATTATAAACATCAGGAAAGACAGAATAATACAATAAAACGTGAATATAAACACCTAAAAATGGATTTCAATGGGAAAGTGAGTGCTCCTTACTTGGAATATGGCCCACTCCAGTAGCACTGGGGGATGGCCATTAACCATCATTCCCTCATCTTCATTGTCTGCCTGAGTTTTGCTGTAAATGCAAATCATGCTAATAAGCTAAGTGATCCAGCAATGCAGTACCACAGGACTGGGCTAGGATGGATTGTTGTTGTTGTTTTCATTATAATTTAATTTTACTGGATAGCATGGATTTTCTTTCTCAATGTGACAAATACTGATAGGAATGCAGATGCAGTGCTGCAAACATGTCAAAGATAGCTGTTCTACTGCTCATATTCTTAACACACAAGTTTCAAGCAAACACATCTACAAGTTAGGTCATCTTTTCTCCCCTCCCTCCTCAAGGCTGTGCTATGCGGCCCTGGCAGCTTCTGGGCAGAGCCACCATTGTACTCAGAAAGTGGTGTCTAGAGCTGAGACAGTGCCTTTTAAGGAGACACTGGAGAGACACATGGACAATGCTCCTTTCATGGCATGTACTGAATTTAAATCTGACATGACCAAACCCTTCAAAGTCCCTGCCACGTACTGACGGTACATCCAGCCGCACGACAGGGGACAGTTGCTTTTGGCCTAAATAGGGCGCACAAATAGTCACAAGGCAGGATTTGTTGTTGTCCCCCCTCCATCCCACAGGGAGGTACGCTGTTGTGTGATGTTAGCCCATGCCCATCCACCACGTTCTGGGGCAAGGGGAGGAGCCGCCTGGGCACTTGCTTGCCCTGACAGTTCTGTCAGCAGTCTGAGGCGCTGCTGTGGTTTGAGGGAAGTGTGCGGGAAGGAGCCAGGTGGAGGCCAGACCTGAGCACCCCCACACCACTCCATGACATGCACGTGCTGCAGCTTTGTTAGACCTCCAAGAACCTGATCTCAGAGGGGGCCTCTCTGTTGCTCCATCCTCAGCAGACCCTGAAAAATGCAGAGGCTGCAGGTGACAATATTGTAAGGAAGAAAGAAACGTGTCTGTTGGAAAAGGTAGTAAAGGGGGAGGAACAGGGGAGGACCACCTCCGCTGCAAGAGAAGCTAGAGAAAGCATGTGGCTGGATTTTTTTGTGAGAGAACAGCTGAAGTCTCATTTGGGTTATGGACTTCTTTGCCAAAGATCTATTTTAAACGTAAGGTTTGCCTATGACTTTTTCTTTCCCTGAGACAATTCATTATTTTGGCCCAGCTTCATCTAGTACTGCTTGTATGTAAAGCAATCCTTCATACAGACAGGTCATAAATGTCAGCAAAGAGTTTGTAATAGAAATTTGGAGACCAGCCTAAATGCCCATTGCTGGGAACTGCTCTGTGGCACTGCATGCACCCAGCCCTTTGTAAGAAACCTGGTGCACTAAAACTCTTGTTTGTGGAAGACACACCTGGTTTGGCTTTGAGTGGCATCTTGGTCATCAGCAGAGCTGTTGATCAGGACAAACTACTGCTTCTAATGCCACTAAGCAGAAGAGAAGACTTCAGCATGGCAGCACTGTGTATTTAAGCACTGGGACATCTGCTTTTTCAAGGAACAAGTTATTTTAATTATGGAAGTATTCATAATGTTATAGGAGCTATTAAAAAGAAAATACATGTCAGTGGTATAACTTTCTAACAACCTTGTATGGTTGCTGACATGTGAGTATCTGTACAATCAAGCTGGCACTTTCACACTTTACCATCAGAGTTTTGTTTTGTTTTGGTTTTGGGGTGGTTTGGTTTTTTTTTCCCTTTAGTATACATGTAGTATAAAATCGAAATGTTTTAGGCAATTTAATGAAACAGGTTTTGGGTGGCCTGCTGTTATCAAAATCACTCTCCATCATGTTTTCAGAGTCTTGTTAATTCGCTGATCTAGGATTTAAAAGCTTGGAAGTCTGCATCCCGGTCTGCTACAGACCACACGTAGCAGGAGTGCCATAATCCCTTCAGCCCTGGGTGGTACACAGCCCACGAGAGGGAACCTCCCTCACATCGTATTTGCAGCACTTCATTTACCATTGCGATACAAATAATAGGTGCTGTGGTGTGAGAGGAGCCTGTCAATGCTGTTGAACTCTTCATGGCTGTGTGTCAGTATCCGCTGAACTGCCGCGGGGAGCACGACTGACAGAAGCGGCCTGGTTACCCGGCACGGGACCAGGCTGCAGTGGCACACCGAGTCCCCCCACCGCTTCTGGTGGCACGGCTGTCTGGTGGTCGATGTGATGTGACCAAACAGAGTGTGTCCAGCTGCAAGGGGACAGAAACAGCCATACTTTCACTTTCTGGGATGTGATGGAGGAGTCCTCCAGAACCGCTGGCCGCTAGCAGAGCTGCTGTGCTGCCCCGCTCCTCACTGCCGAAGGCTGCAGGCAAACCACAACCTGCCTGCGCCTGGCAGGCAACAGGAGCAGATAAGTCAAACTAAAAGGCAGTTCAGCTTGATAAACCGGATAAGTTTCTGTACTTGCAGGTTTGTGACAGCTAAACATTATGATAACAGCTTACTGGCAGAATGGCAAAAAAATGATATTTTCTTCAGCTGTTCAAAACTCCCAGGGCCGACACAGAGCCTGGACTCTGGCATGCCACCTGCCTTGCAAAAAGCCTGTGATGCTGCGCTTTGTTGCTCAGGGGTGATGAAGAGCACAATATGGTCATGTTTTGCTGTTTTCTTCCCTGTAAGCCAGCCTCAGGCCTGTGAGAAACAAGCATTTTGCCAGTTTCGCCTGCCAATAAGAACAGGTGGTTGCACAGCTTCCTCTAAAAGGTGCAAAAAGCCACACAGCCAAGGAAGCACACAGGGAGTAAATAAAATTATGTGGGGACAAACTCAAGGGCAGAAGCATCCCAGGTGAATGGTTTTGTCGTCAGCACAATACAGCCCGAGGGCCTCATTACCGAAGGCACAAACAAGGCAAATCCAAACACGGGAAATGCATTTCAGTGGGGCACAAGCTGCAGCATGGGCAGAACACCATCTCTCTCATCTGTGATCAGTTGTGGCAGCATTTACTGCTTTGTTTTGGCAAACTGGACTTAAACACAAGTGCCAACATATGGAAACAGTTCTCTGAGGTGCCAGTTTGAGGCATCTGCATCATAAGCTAAGAATAGGTCCTACCTTCTCCCACCCTGTCCCATAAGCTTTTCACACAATGCTCTTTCCTCTCCCTCCTGCTTTACCATGTTTTTCCTGCTTCTTACGAGTTCTTCTTTCAAATACAGAGACTTAGAATTAACTCTGTCAAAATTATTAAATACTCTGCACATAAATTTTAAGAGTGAGATGAACCACATCGAATGTCCGTTCCTCTGGCCCAGCAGTCCGCAGGCTTGCTGTGTTAGATTCCCCATCTCCACACGCCAGTTGTTCTCCCGCTCTATCGGATGCAAGTGTAGATGAGTGGGGTATGTTACTGTACATTCAGAAGAGCTTTTCTTTCAGTTTCAAATCATTTTTTCTGTCTAACCCAATTAGGATAAAATTCCTTAATTCTGCTTTTTTATTATGTAGACATGTGTCAGTATGATACCCCCAGTTTACCCCAGATGCTGGGTCCAAAAGTTCTGCTAAATTTCTCTGTAAGCGGAATTTGGGTGACAGCCATCTCTCTGCCAGGATGTAAAACATCACATGCTCTCATTCTGCCTGCTGGTTTTCCAGCTGCAGAGAACTCCCTGAACTTTTGGTTAGATAGGTGTCCTGGTTTTGGCTGGGATAAAGTTAATTTTCTTCTTAGTAGCTGGTACAACACTGTTTTGGATTTAGCATGAGAATAATGTTGATAAAAAATAGACGGTTTAGTTGTTGCTAAGTAGTGCTTGTTCTAAATTGAGGACCTTCCAGTGTCCCATGCTGTGCGAGCGAGGAGGGGCACAAGGAGCTGGGAGGGAGCAGAGCCAGGACAGCTGGCCTGACCTAGCCAAAGGGATGTTCCATAGCACAGAACATCATGCTCAGTGTATAACCTGGGGGAACATTCAGAGTGATACCGTTTGTCTTGCTAAGTAACCTATACGTGTGATGGAGTCCGGCTGTCCTGAAGCCGGCTGAAGACCTGCCTGCCCATGGGAAGTGAATGAATTCCTTGTTTTGCTTCACTCACACATGTGGCTTTTGCTTTACCTGTTAAACTGTCTTCATCTCAGCGCACGAGTTTTCTCACTTTTACCCTTTGGATTCTCCCGCTGATCCCACCCAGGGGGAGTGAGCGAGCGGCTGTGTGGGGCTCAATTGACAGCCGAGGTTAAGCCATGGCAACGGGACATCAGGCTCTGTAGCTGGTCTGCTCAGGTGCAGAGAAGCCTTTTTGCCTTTGCAGCTGTGGAGATTTATAATGAATTGTTTTTCCAATGTTTTTTCTTCCCAGAAGATTCCTTTAAAGCGTTATGACAGACAAGTGAGTGAGATACCTCCCCTGCTTTAATCCCACTCCGGTGGGGCTGGAACATTTGTCAGACAGACATGTCTTGCATGACAAAGCAATCTGTAGCTAATGGGCAACCACACCAGAAACACAGGAGTAACACGATGGCTCTTTAAGCCCAGATGTAACAACATTAGTGAAATAATAATAAGCTGAATGAGGACAAAAGGATGGCACAAGATGTCTTAGCTTCATACCCGTTGTCTCCATGTAAACACACGATCAAACTCTGATACTTGATAACACGGTTTGTTTCAGTAAGTGGCAGGCTCCAAGGAAAGCAAGTGGGCTCTACAGCATAAACATCCTGAAGAAGTGAGTGTCCTTCCCTTTCCCAATACAGGGACTAGTTGTTGTTGGTAACCATGTCACTTATTACTAAAATAACAGCAGCACCATACTAACGTTATTATCAACAATTCTTTCTCCTTCCCATGCCCCCACGTTTGCTAGTGATCAAAACTACTTTTTATTTTCTTTTTTAGAAAAGGAAGACCCAACACAGTTTTACCCCTTGCTAGCACATTAAGGGTTTTGCTGGTTAGAGCACAGTAGGGCTTATAAAGTTGTGAGGTATCTCTTAGCATAGAAAAGCCCTATGAACTTAAATAACCCTTTGTTTTAAATTAGGGAAGATGAAACATGCACAAATATCAACTGCCACTCATTTTAGATATGTAGAATTAGAAAACTGATCATAAAACCAATGCCAAGAATAAAAGGAAATAAATAAAACAAATGCAAATATTTAAGGTCCTACATTCTCACATAAGTAATTAAAGTGCTCTGGTGTTCAAAATTGATGATCATCCAGTCCGTCCTTAAATTCAAAGGGACCACATATTATTTATCTATGATTTAAATATTTTTCTTATTTATTTCTTTCAAATAAACAGGAGAAGTATAATCTCACTGTGGACAGCAGATTTGCTCAGGAGTGAAATGTAATACCAATTGCAGAACTGAATAATTTTTTTTTAGACAAATAAACATAATAGCTAACAAAAAAAAATATCTTTTAAAATGTATCAGTGCTAATCACAGGAAAAAAAAATAATCTAGATGGTAGTATTTCCAGAAGAATGGGAAAGGAATTGATACTACAGAATCTTTGTGATCCTTATTGCATTATGATGTGATTCTTTTTAAAACGCCCTATGGAGTCACCTGTCTGTAAAGCCAAACATTTTGCTCTCCTTGTTGAAGTCCTCCTGTTGGAGCTTGTTTGGAGCTCTGAAGCTCACCCAGGCAGAAAGTAGGATACTTTCTGATCTGACCTTTTGCTCCAGAGCACGGAAATGTCACGCTTGGCTTTGCTGAGCACGTGAATAACCAGCCACAACAGTCAGGAATCGTTGCTGCTTCATAAAGAAAACATGAATGATTCGCATTTACAACATGTGGGCAAATACCACAGTTACATGCCAAAAGCCCAAATACCTAGGAAGCGGCTGGTGCTGATGGCAGGCTAAGTAAGTTTAGTGCTGGCTGCAAATCAGTGATATAAACCAGTCCAAATACAGTCTGTTTATAATTTCAGACACGCTCGAAGTGCTGGTTGGAATTTCTTTTTTGAAATTTGCCTAGCAGACGAGGCCCAAGAGTCAGGAAGTGGCAAAGCTGTTGTTCTCAGCCCGGGAGGCTACAGAAAAAAAATAGTTGCTGAGTCAGACAGCAATTCCCCCGCGGGCTCTGGCTGTAGCCCAGCCTTTAGAAGACCTGCCAACTCACCTACGGGTAAAATCAAAGCTTTAAAAAAGCCTATAAAGCTCACAAAGAGGGAATTTGATTTTTGGGATAGCTTTTTGATATTTTAAATTAGATCTGTGGCAAAGAAGTCTCTGGGATCTTGGAAAATCGGTATGCGCCATTAGTGTAGTATCTTTCCAACCTCGGCCACCGCTGACCCAGCCAAGAGCAGTGAGCTGCTCGGCTGAATGCTGCTGTACCTGCTCCTGTTACCATGGAAATGGACACTGGCAAAAGTAGGATAAGAGCTTTAAAGTAATTACCATTATAATTAGCACTTTCACCTTTCTGGAGATTGGGACCCCAAAAGCCCCCAGTAGTGAAACCGCCCAATTCAGACTCATCAATACAACAATTACTGTCCAAAGAGGCATGAATTAACGTGATCAATGTGGGAATGACACACGAAAGGAAGGCATTGTTGGAGCCAGGAAAGAGTGGGTTCCTGTGGCTGCCTTTGGTTATTACTAATAAGAAACTCTCCTCCTTTGCTATGAGTCACTGTTCCAGTTTCACCCTTAATTAATTCAGAGTCAAGAGAAAGGGCACCAACGTGAAGAGAAGCTCCCAGTGATGGATGGCTCAATAAAGTTTGCAGAAGAGGGGGAGGGGAAAGAAATCATTATAGTAACAAATCGAGGTAATAGAGAGGAAGAAACCTCAACAGACATGCTGTACTGGGAATTTAAGGACCAGTACTTTTCTTACTGCACTACAACACACACCACGAATCTTTCATCCAGGCAGCAAGTGCATCAGTTAGTACACCATGATCTGCATCAGTTTCTACAGCATTGCAAAAGCCATCAAAGGTCTCTCAGCTTTGCCAGAAACATCTCCTTTAACTGCAGAGGAGTTGGAAGGGAATTCTGGTTTCTGATTCATAATTTCGCACTTCTTTGCTAAAAACACAACAGCCTGTTTGTATTCAGGTTGAATGCAGAACTCACCTTCAGTGATCAGTGAAGCGGCTGCTTGCATAGTTATTACTGCTTCTAACAACATTAACATTTGGTTGCATATAGCCTGAAAGGATTTTTGCCTACAGTTATTTAGCAGGAAGAGATGTATATTCAGAAGAAACTGGTGAATGCTTGGAAGAAACTTAGGGCAAGAGAGTAGGTAAATTTTGTAGTAGATTTCTGGGTTTACCAGTGGATTTTGACAATCTCTAAACACATATTGCAGTTTTGGAAAGCTTGATGCTAATTACCTCTGTTCATCTCATACTAGTCTTTCAGGGCTTCATGAGACTGTGGGCTGCCTACAGGCAGGGGCTAGGCAATAGAGCCAAGCTCCAGGCAGAAACATCCAAAATGAAGCTGTGTGCCTAAGGTCATCTTTTGTGCAAGTCCTACTTGCTAGTGCGTTCATCCCCCCCAGCCTGTTCCCTTTGGAGTGTCTTGTTACCAAAGTGCTGTTACAAAGCCCAGCCACGGCAAAGCACAACAAATAAAACCTCTTCATACCTCCCACCCCCATCAAAAGATAGCAAGATTCAACAGCACTAGATATCTTTCACAGAATCAAGAATGGTTGCACTTGGAAGAAACCTCTGGAGAACATCTAGTCCAACCTCATGCTAAAGCAGGCTCTCCTACAGCAGGTTGTAGAGAACTATGTCCAGGTGGCTTTTGAATATCTCCAGAGAGCTTTTCTCACTGTTCGCTAAATACTGGGTGGGGTGGGGTTGGTGTTTGCTTTAAGCTATGTATTGTTGTACAGCTGTTTCTTATGCATTTGGATTTTCAGGACCCTTTAAGATGACCTGTCATGGTAATCTTTTACTTAGTGCAGGAACTTTTCTTAAAAGACAGTGAAATTCAAAGCTGCTGTTATTCTTCATGGAAATGCTGCTGAGATGAAACATTATATCATCCAGATGCATTTGTCATAGTCTGTCTGTCTACCTACCACTGTTAAGTGTTTTCAAATGAGTGTGAGGGCTAGGCTAAATTCTTCCATTAAGGGCAAAACATCACTGCGGGCGGAAGAGTTCTCTGCTTTCACCACGATGACATAGACCTAACTGGCTGGACAGCTTCCTTCCAATAAAGAGCTCTTATTCACACATATGAGACACATGCATTTTATTATGGCTCGTTTCAGAGGAGACTGAGGGATTTTCTCACAAAGAAAGGTAGGTGAGGGCAAGAGTCATGAAGGTCAAACAGGTGGAGAGTGCTGGAGCGAACTGTCACGCCTTGTGGCCCCAGAAGGAGGTACTGTGACTGCTAGGCACTGTGTTTTGCTCCAACACTCAGTTTGGACAATTTCCAAAGTAACGCTACCTGCTCCAGATGCTCCAAGAAGCTTCCAAGATTTCTGGGCTCCCTAGCTGCTCCCCTGAGCCCTCCTGAATAGCTCTCATTCCCCAGAAAAACAGGACAGGCAAAGCCCTCAGTGACAGCTTTATTCAAAGTCTACCACCAAATTTCTTCACTACCTTAAAAAAGTTAACCACATACAGAAATCCTACTGAAGTTTGCATTAATCAAGTAACTGTCTTTAGCAGTAAGAGGGTCACAGCTGATACAACTGTGATGTGTTTCATAGCCTGGCAGAGCTACACCAGACTGTGTTCCAAGGAAAGCATCCAAAAGAGGTAAGAGGTGCTATAATTAAGATATCTAAGGTTAGGAGGTGCATAATTACATTCAACCATAATTACACCCAGTGGTGACCATGCTTTAAGATACAGTCTTCAATTACATGACCGCCTCCTTTCTTCTTTTCTCTATGGGATCCTCGCCTGTGTCAGGACCATCTCCCTGGCACAGCACTGCAGGACTGCCCAAATTGCCATTAAACATGCTGCTTAGGACACTGGAAAGTGCAGTAGCATTTGCATTGCACACTGTCCAGGACAATCAGCCTCTGTGTGAAGTTCGACTTGTGACAGAGATGTCTGAAGCATGCAAATCCTGAGCTCACAACTTAAAATATTCTTATTAAATATTATTATTAAAATAAAAATCATGCAGGTTTGCAAAAATTTACAGATTTGCATGTCTGGCTTACATGTTATTAAAGCCTGTATTTATAAATCTCTGCTGATATGCAGCATCTTTATGAGCTGCTTTCTTAACTGTAGAAGTCTACTTACCACAACTGAACTTTTTCATTTGAAAGGCCTTATCCAGCTTTTATTTCTGTGGTAAAATTGTTATTGACTAAAATGGGAGCACGATCCTGTCTCTGGTACTTGCTACCCTGCCCTGCTCCTGACAAAGCATTGTTCAGTTCAGCCAAACCAACAGGAAAAACTCTGCAACAGTCATTTTTCTATTCATAGTGCAAATGTATGCACATAGCATGACAGACTGAAAGGCTATTACTCTTGCTTACTCTGAAAAAGTGAGCTGGTGTTCCAGATATACCTGGCAAAACTTTGTGCACATGCTGGAAAGCAGAATGGAGCACTCACTCATCTTTCAGAGGCACTCACATGTCAGCATCATGAAGAAATATTTACAATATGAGCAGTTAATAGCTGCCTTTCATAATTGCTGCTTATTAACATCTCCGTATTTTGCAAGCATAGTAGAATCATAGTTTCAGTAACACTTTTGAAATAACCAATGCAGTGGCAATACAGAAATTTAACTATTCATGATCTTACGCTGTCTGCCTGAAATGAGTATAAATAATGTAAATAGCAATTACATTGGTGGTACTAAAACACAGTCCCAAATGACAGGCTAACCTAAATCTGATTTTTAAAAAGATACCATTGAACTAAGTATCTTCTTATAACGTAAAACTAGACAACTAAATCATCGAGCTTGGTCTGTAATACAAGTGTACTTGAAAATTCAAGATTACATGCACTGAGTGAAGCATGCAAAGACCTCATTTTGGTTTAATTAGCCGTATAACTATCTAACCTCTGAAATAGGAAGAACTGAAAAAAATTCACAATATGTATCTATCAGACAAATATGGAAAAAAGGTTCAAACTTACTAAGGGAGTCCAAAGAGGAAGAGACCACAATATTCCTGAATTAATTTATTTTTAATTTGCTGTGACCAACTTGGGAAACCATTCTATGGGATAACTGAGTGAGGGTACTTGCCTTCCTGCAGCAGACCACTTGGCATGGCATTCTTGTTCAGCACCACAAATTCCATCAATAAAATCTCAGCAAGATTTTTGGCAGCAGGAACAGAACTATTTCTACCTTCCTTTAACCACACTGGACAACCCAGGGCTGTTATGATTCAATGTCCCTGCAACAACTGGAGGTGGTTTTCTGATGTATTACATTACACCAGGACAAATAAGATTGAAGATCTTACCATGCATCTGGAAACAAAAGAAGTGTTTCAATAAAGTTATATTCCTTTCCTCTATCCTCCCACAGCAATTAATATTTGTAACCTTAATCTCTTATTTATATCCTGTTTATAAACACAGAGTTTTCTTACCAATATTTCACTTACTCTAGTTCATACTCCTGGTGATATCTTTTCACGTTTCCACTTCTAAGTTAAAAGATGATGATATCAGATTTCAGTATCAAGGATGGATTAACTCTGAACTTGAAGATTACAGTCACCTTCCTGTTCACTCTCATAATTGGTTTAGTGTTGGACTTGGCAGTCCTGGGTTAACAGTTGGCCTGGATGACCTTAAAAGTCTTTTAGTTTCAACACATAGAATCATTTAGAATGCAAAAGTGGGATGACACTTGAGAGGGTAGTAATCATAGAATCATTTAGGTTGGTAAAGACCTCTGAGATCATCAAGTTCAACCAGGACTGCCAAGCCCACCACTAAACCTCGTCACTAAGCACCACATCTACACATTTTTTTAAATACCTGCAGGGATGGTGATTCCACCGCCTCCCTGGGCAGCCTCTTCCAATGCCTGACCATCCTTTCAGTGAAGAAGTTTTTCCTAATATCCAACCCAAACCTTCCCTGGGGCAACTTGAGGCCATTGCCTCTCATCCTGTCACTTGTTACCTGGGAGAAGAGACCAACCTCTACCTGCCTACAGCCTCCTCTCAGGCAGTTGCAGAGAGCAATAAGGTCCCCACGAGCCTCCTTTTCTCCAGTCTAAACAATCCCAGTTCCCTCAGCTGCTCCTCATAGGACTTGTGCTCCAGACCCTTCACCAGCCTCATTGCCCTTCTCTGGATGCGCTCCAGCACCTCAATGCCTTTCTTGAAGTGAGGGGTCCAAAATGGAACATCGTGTTTGAGGTGCAGCCCCACCAGTGCCGAGTGCAGGGGGACAGTCCCTTCCCTTGCCCTGCTGGCCACACTGCTCCTGACACAAGCCAGGGTGCTGCTGGCCTCCTTGGCCACCTGGGCACACTGCTGGCTCATGCCCAGCCGGCTGCCGAGCAGCACCCCCAGGCCCTTTCCCACCAGGCCCTTTCCAGCCGCTCTGCCCCAGCCTGTAGCGCTGTGTGGGGCTGGTGTGACCCAGGTGCAGGACCCGGCACGGAGCCTTCTTGAACCTCATCCAGCTGGCCTCGGCCCATCGGTCCGGCATGTCCAGACCCCTCTGCAGAGCCTCCTGCCCTCCCGCAGATCAATGCTGCTGCCCAGCTTGGTGTCTTCTGCAAACTTACTGAGGGTGCACTCGATCCCCTCGTCCAGAGCGCCGATAAAGATACTGAACAGAGCTGGCCCCAGTAGTGAGCCCTGGGGAACACCACTGGTGAATGGCCACCAGCTGGATGTAACTGCATTCCCCACCACTCTTTGGGCTTGGCCGTCCAGCCGGCTTGTAACCCAGAGCAGAGCACACCCATCCAAGCCATGAGCAGCCAGTTTCCCCAGGAGAATGATGGAGAAAGATCTTCCAATGAAGAACACATTGTTGTCATTTGGCAAGTTGCTTTGCTGCCCTTGGCTGCTTTCTTAGTGGGTGATATCTGCATTTGCATCTGTCAGCCTGATATCCTTCTATCCCCATCTCCAGGTGTTAGACACAGGGGATAAGCCATATGGACATCTAGCCCATTTTATTTGCAGCAGCAGCAGCCTTGTCAATAGTTGCTCTCAGCAGTAAATGCCAATTCTGGCTTTGATGTCTTGTGTTGTGGGTTTGCTTCTGGGAGATCGTTCTAAATTCTTCATTCAAGCTTTGAGCACATTGTTGTTTGAAATAACTGCCTTGATAGTTTCCTTAGCTGAGACAGAGCATCTCTGTGTCTTTCAGGCTTTTGCTTTACAGCTCTTTCCACAGTGTGAGATTTTAGATCTAATTGAGAACCTAGACATTTAAATACATGATGACCCTCACAGTTCATTTATTCTGGTAATGGAAGCTGACAGACAGCTCATTTAACAGCTCCACTGACTTTTAGCAGTCTTGCATCAGTGAATCCCTGCTAAAGATTTATTTCTGTACAACAGCCCCCTAAAAACATATTTTATGCATGTATAGAATAAAACTTAACTCTAAACCTGACCATTCTATACAAACTCTGCTTTTTATGAAAAGGACTATTTCTGTAAGCATCTCAATTAAAAAATTAGTAATTTTCTCCACTGATGTCTCAGTGAAAAGTCTTAGGGAATTTTTCAACAAGTTCTACCACTAACCAAAATCTAAATGATACAAAAGCATCTGATTAAATAAATGTTAGGGGGAAAAAAATGTGCTATTGAAATCCAGAAATCTATTTAAAAATATATGTCAACAGTAAAAATATTAACACATTTTAACCAGCACCAACTCTGACAAACCATACCAAGAAAATCTTTCTCCACCTACTTTTATAAATTATCATTTTACACTTACAAGTTACTTTCTATATGTGGTAAATTATACTTTGGGCTTGTAGACCTGCCTGCAATTTAGGTTGTCCAACACTTCCTATTATAATAACTTTTTAAATTTGCCAAATTATAACTGTTTGAGCTGAAACTCTCCATGATGAATATACTTCCTAGGCTGCTTTTGGTGCAGAAAATTTTGGTGCTGAATTATTTTATGTGCTTCCGAATCAAAGCAAGGTATTATACATACTTTTTTTCAATAATTAAGAACATCCGGTACCCATGCTTTAAGATTTGAAATCTGGCAGAGAAACATTTTTGAAAATTTTGGTTTTGCTATTCTCATGAAGATACACCTACATTTACCCAAGTTATATACCTCTAAGAATATGCAGTTCAGTAAAAACTTGATGCAGTTATATACCTAAAAATCTCTGAAATCCCCTGAAATCCTTGAACGGTGCACAGGCCCAGCTGCAAATGAGCCATTTTATCCCACAAAAGTTCCCTCCAGGCCACAAACACAGGGCTGAAGTTGGGCAGACTGTAACAACAGCTGCTAAGCAGCGCAGGCTACAGCAAGGTAAACTGGCAGAACAGAAAAGTGCAGCTTGTCCCCCGTGTGCCCCCACTGACTGATTTCTGGGCAGCAGATAAGGAGGTGGGAGGGAGCACCCTGATGCTAACGCAGGAGGAACAATCTGCAAGGGGACTGACTGAACAATTCTGCAAGGTCTTAGATCTAAGACATGAACTGTAGTTTGTGAGCAACAACAGTAAGTTGCTGCACATAAATCAGTGTTGTAGAAAAGGTTATCTAGATAGTATCTCACTATTCCCTTTATGTTCTCAGTGGATTGTACATATATAATTAAAACCAAAATGTACTTTGTGTCCTGTGTTTTGTAGTGTAACTTAACAATTGTGTCCTTTTGAAATGTATTTGAAACAATATTCCTCTCCATGTCAGGGACATTTTTCCCCACCTGCTGAAACTGATGATCTCGTCCCTCATCAGCAACCACAACAGCACCTAAGATCTGTGAAACTAATAGCATTAGTGTCTGTAATGCTCAGCATAAAGGGCCCCAACCCTCTTCATCCGAGCTCATCAGCTTCTTTGTTACAAAAAAATTCAGTGCCAAAAGCAACGAATTACAAGGCTTAGAATGTAAGGCTCTTTAATCAGCAGAGCATTTGCTCAAGTGCTCTCAGAGTCAGGGTGAACTTGAACACATGTTGGTCTGCGTGTTGAATCAGGCAGAGAGCATGCAAAGTAAATAATTCTTTTTATAGCAATTCCTTTCGGGCATTTTGGTCACTGAAATTGTACTAGTCAGCATAAAAGAATCTGAAATATTGCCACTTCCCCTATTTGAAAATTACTCCAGTACTTCACATGCTTATTTTTATAAATAGATATTAAATACTGACCCTTAATTTTATATTTTTGTGTATATCATAGATTACGCGTTCTGGTGAAAAGACAGCTAAATAGCTCTTCCAGTGCAGGGAAATTTTTTCATCATGTTACTGATCTCTCCCTAATAATACTCACATCTCCTGCAGTCATACCAAATAACTTCTACTTTTTTGGCTGAACATTATTCCTCTTCCCCCTGTGCCCCACCCCCCATCCGCAATTAAGGTGTTTACAGCACTTGAATACAGGCTTGTAAAGAACATGGAGACGTTATCATCCCCAACATGTACAGCATAAGCAGACAGGCATCGTTGCTTACATTTTCAAATCTGACAGACTCATTTGACAGTTGCCAAAATACTCACCTTCTCTAGCTCTCACTTCTTTACATGTAGAGAAGGATATTCCTACCCTTGTTATTCATTCTGTAAAATGCTTAGGCAAAAAATGATCGGTAAGAGGATAAACATTTTTAGACGACAGCAACTTACCATAGTATGATTTTTCAGCTCCCTTAACAATGGCTCCCATTGGGCTCAACAGTTCCTCATTATCCGAAAATCTACTTCACTTAGCTAACCTTGGGCTGTGTATTTTAACATGTAAAACAGTAGCCATAAAATGTTGTTAATACATAAAGGTTACACATACAGGAGTTATCCTTTATGCCTGGGGAAAAGTCAAGTGGTTATTTAGATTCACTGCCTCTTTTTCTGCTAGCAGAATGAACAAAGTACTTACGAACATAAAACGTTTCAAGGTGGAAGTAGCTGCAACACAGGTAAAGAGGTGTCACAGAGGCATAACTGCTACCAGAAGACAAGGTATAGCCAGTACTTAAAAAAGACATGAGGGGAACTTGTAACCTTCATGCTCAACCTGTATTTGCAATTTAAGAACATTCAGGTTCTCTAATGACAATCTGATTAAAAGAAAAGTGAGTAGAGAAATGTTACTTTAAAGTACTCTCTGTTCTGAAGGCTCTTTTAAATGTATTAGAGACATATCAAAAGAGTCATATATAATTTAAAGGTGTGCCGTTGCTTACACTGAGGTATCAGTTTACAAGTCACATACAGAAAGTTTTCAAACACTAGCAGAACCCTTTCAGAATTCACTGGCCTGAACTCATGGTATTATCAAATTATTGATAAAACCGAGTGACTGCCAAATCGCATTAAGCAATGAGAACAAAATGATACTCTCTTGTACTTTCTTTTAAACTAAGGCAATTATTTTTAATTCAGTCTATAAAAGAAAATTAAGTCTCAGTCCTTTTCTTAGACATCTTGTTGATTTTTAGTTGTATGACATACAGCAATATTTTACAAACAAAAATCATTGTTTTATGTAATAAACTGAACAATCCTCAACCAAAATTTCTCCTTTGAGGATAACTAGCATAAATCAGAAGAGAAAAAGCCAATATAAAATGTGTAATGCCTCAGAATTAGGTATTGTCATGTTAGATGCTAAGCTTTGAGATAAAAATAACACTCAATGCTAGAAATGAGAGATTTATTCTCTTACATCTACAATTTTGCTTCTGAAAATTCCAATTCTGCTACTGCCTATATTTATTATCCTTTATTTTCATGATAAATTCTACGTTCTTATCATAATGCTAAGCAAAACAAAACTGCCTTCTTTTTAATGGTCAGCAATATCTTTACAGCATTGGTGCAACTTTCCATTTTAATGAATGCTGACATAATTAAACAACAGGAAAATTATATCAGCAACTGAAATATCTTCTTTATCATGATGAACTAATCTAAAGAAGCATCATTTTTGCTACAGATACTGATACCAGAGGAATTTTACCAGTGTGCTTAACTGTAAATGTTGCAACCACGTGTCCATGACATGACCGAGCTGTATTATATATTATGTATATAATGCTGTATTATGTAGTTTAGCTGCTAGCACAACTCTGCATTGTATAGTTCAGCTACTGAGTAGGTAAGAACAGGTCCAAAACCAAGACATGAGCCAAGAGTGCTGAAACAGGGCCTGGAGAAAGTCATGAAAAGGACAAGAAGAGGAAGATGACAAAAGAGATGATGAAAGGATGAAGACGTCCCAAACGACCACCAGAGGACCCCCGACCCATTAGGTCATATATGTGTAGTAAGAGTGTAGATATGATAAATAGTTCATGGAACTGTAATGAATATGATAATACTTTCTCAGAAATGTCATTAATATGTATAGAACGGCCATACGAAGATAAACAGAGATCAAAGTCTGTATGCACATTGGGTGGAACTTATCCCCTGTGCACCCAGCGCTGAAAATGAAGCATTTCTGCTTTCTAACACTCCAAACTGGGTATTAGAGGGTTTTGTCTCTGATTTTTTGGTATGAATGTTGGCCAATAATAACATTATAGAAGTTTCAATATCCATTTTTAGTATATTAGGAACTTTGTTGATAACTAAACAAATGCTACTAGAACAGACATATTAGGGATTTATTTGGCCAATCATTCTACAGTAGACTAAAAAGTCACACCTGCGCAGCTTCCCAAACAGTATACGAAGTTGCAGTACTGAGCCCATATTAATCAAGTATGTGTACCAGGCAAGTAGGATTTCTACTCTCCAAGGCTTTTCCAGCCCAGAAAGCACTTAAAGAGGGTCTAAAACTGTCTTTCTTCCTCTTTTTGTTCTGAGATAGTCAGTCTCTGCTTTGGGTGTGGACTGTCCAAAGCAAAAAAAAAAAATTTGAAAACATAAATCTACTTTGTTGCCTTTTCAAGATGCTACTCTATCATCTTTGGACAGGGACAAGAAATGGCACGCCTTCTGCTGCAGAAACAATGTCTCTTGGATCCTTGTAAGTCGTCTTCTAATTTCAAGGTGATTAAGAAGATAATATGTGACACAGCAAATGTAACTCTTGCCATTCCAGCCTGGGCAGTTGTTATTATTTGAGAATTTACAATGCCCAGAGCCTGTCTGAGGCTTTAGATGTGCCTTTACAGAACCTAGGTAGGATTTTCCACTTAAGACTAACTTTTTTGCTATGGATGGCTTATAGTGTATCTGCTTCTGTCCAGGAGAAACTCCATGAGACACAGTTATGTGATTTAAACTGACTAGATTTTTCTCTGGCATGCAGATAAATCCTTCCCTGTAATGAAGGCCTCTTTCCCTGTGATCCTAGATCATGCCTTGGAATTCACTACCCAGTTCTCTGTTTTCTCAATGATCACCATTAGTCTTCTGTAAAGATTGCTTGAAGGTGGGTTTTGCTTGTTGTTTTTTTTTTTCTTCACAGATTCTATCGCATAAGGGGTTCTGAATTTTGTTTTCACACTCCTCTAGGAGAATAACCATTTCAGTAACATGTCATTCCTTCACCACAGCAAGCTTACCTTTGTACAACAAATTTACATTTTACTTAAGGAAGACTACCACCCCCCTTAAGTTTTCTCCTAAAAAACCTGACCCACTGCATTCCAACCCAGACACCACGTTATCTTTCTATCCAGGCTGAACAGGTCATTTGGGAAGACCTCTTGTCTTTTTGTCTTCATGGCAGACAGGTTCCTAGGTACAGCTCTACAGAGAACTTACCACACTGGATAGCAGATGGTATGACAGGAGTGCTAAAATAAAACAAATTTGTGATTTAAGCAATTTCCCTGAGAACTCAAGCAAACCCGTCACCCCTAGGGAATGATAGAGATGAAAGCCAGCCACCTTAAGGCTTAATCCATGTCCCTGTAGCAACAGATAGAATGAGCATATCCCTGTAGTAATAGATAAGGCATTAGCATACTTGTGCATATGCACGTTAATAATGTGAATATGTATACAGACAACGTATTTACACCTTTCAGCTTCTGATGATTTTCCTTTCCTGTCAAGAATGTGATCTTATTTGTATAAAAATCAAATTTCATTCTAAGGGGTAATTGCTATCAGTGCCATTAAGTCTAATTGCACTATATCCATTAATATTTCACAGATAGATGATTTAAAACCTGTAATCTCTATGGGTCTTAATTCTGAATTTTTGATGGGATAAAAATCTCCTACTTCTTGACTAGGCTTAAAATATAAAAATACACTTTTAAAATATTATCAGGGTGACTAAAGTGTGTTCATGTCAGTGCATCCTCTCCAAGCACAATGTGCCACATACATGTGCTTTGAGACATCTCTCATTGATGTTTTGGGCCAAAACTCTTCCACATTTAGAGCATCAAACCCATTTGTCTTTGTAAAAACCTACCATTTTTGACAATATCAACATTTTATACATTATATGGGTGTATAAATCTGACTAGTTTTCTGATCTTTTGCCAAATTTTTGATTGTAACTTATTTTGGATGTTGAGCTACAACCAGTTCTTACCAAATAAAGTTTAATAAAAGAATAAGGAGAAATACAAACTGCTCAGTTCTTTGCCAAGTGCTTCTCCCAAGTTTAAAGCACACAGCCCAGCTAACGGGTTGACTAAACTCCTGCAGAGAGCAACACTTTCATGAAGAGGCAAGGCAGAGGGAACAGGACAGTGTAAATTTTTGGCCTGACAGTGAATCCAGTCCAAAAGTATTAGGCTCTGCAAAAAGAAGTCATCTGTTAAAGCCTAACTGAAACATGGATGTCCAAAGAGGACAAGTCAACGAAGAAAAAGCAACTAACCTGGCTAGTTTAAAACCCTATTTGTAACAATAACTTGGGAATACTACTCAATTTCTACTTTCAACATAGAAAAATACTGCCGCCTTCAACCAGAAGTCGAAAGATAAGTTTATCCTCTGTCACGTGGAAAAATATTTGCCTGCTGAAAATATGAAAGCTTGTACATCTCACAATTAAGCAGTTAAAGTAAATATTTCAGGTTAAAATGTCTGCTTAATTTACTAGTACTTTCTCCATTTCCTTTTATTTTCCATTAGTGCTTTAGAAGGCAAGTCGTCCTTGGTAGTGAATTACATTGGGTAGTTTTACACCTCTGCCCTGCATAAACATTCTACAAACATTTTTGCTAAAATTAGATTTATGGAATGGTAGAGTTTTAAAGGGAGAAAGGCTCATTAAATTAATCTGATTTGTACAACATCAGGCATTCCATTTCACTCAGTTACTCCGAATGAAGTCTAATACATTGTGTTTGGTGAAAGCATATCTCCTAGAAGAGCTTTCACTTATCTTGATTTGAAGACATTAAGAACGGACTACCAATTTTCTGAGCACTTTAGTCCAATAGTTAGTCTCCTTCACTGTTAAAAATGCTGTTATTTTCTCTTTGAATTGACTGGCCTCAGCCTCCAGCTCACATTCTCCTACTAAAGAGCCTTTAATATGTAATGGCAACACCTAGAGACTATATTAAATCATCATAGAATCTTTTTCTTTTATTGCTAAGTTGAAAAGATAAAGCTTTTAGAAGTCTTCCTTTGAAAGTTCTCCAGCTCCTCAGGTAAGGTCTGTGGCAGCTCTCTTCTGCTCTTTCTCCAGTTTCCATACTGGATCAAACAGCAAGTTGATCTGTTACAGTGTCCCATTTCTAGCAGTGGCGAAAAGCAGATGCCTAAGAAGTACCTATAGGGCTGACATGTACAATATTTCCTTCAATATAATTCTGATCTCCACCCTCTACTTTGCAGGGACTTCCTGAGGATGAAAAGCATTTTATGTATTTAAATACCCTCCACTGGCTTCTCTTCTAAGACGGGAACTCGTTGAGTCTTATTTTGAACCCAGGTAAACCTATCACCTCTACAATATCCTCGGCAAGGAATTCCACAGCTTAACTCTATTCTACATACATAATCACCTGTGTTTGGAACAACAAGCCCTACTAGCCCCAGCTAAAAGTCAGGACCCTAAAATTATATGCAGTTGCTGTGCCCATTGTACTGCTACGGTATATGGAAATAGCATCAATAACCTGTTCTTATGCAATATTCTTGCACTCATCCATCATGAGATTGCTGAATCATTTTTGCTATAGTCTCAAAGAATTCAGATTGGACTGACTACTGTAACCAGCCTCTAGATACTTTCAGAAGTCAGTACTTTCTAGAATACAGTCCACCAAACTGTAGTTTTAACCTACATTTTTAGTTACTACAGGCATGTTACATCTTACTTTGCCCATGCTGCAGAAATTTTTAGGCTGAATGCCCAAAGCTTTCAAACAATCCAAAGAATTCTGTGTGACTGCTTTTTTTGCTCACTTGCTTACAAATTCTATCACCAATGATTTTATTTACTGGCCTTTACTGATCCCTGAAACACATCACTGTACCCTGTTCAATGGTAATTCTACACCAATAAGTACCCTCTGAGAACAGTCAGCTATTCTTTATCCATTTTACATATTCAATATTGATACCATATAGTGTTATTTCAAATGAAAATATAGAGCAGTAGATCAAATATGCCTTACATAAACCTCTCTACAATCACCTTCATCAGGCTTGTAATGACCATGAATATTAGGCTTGTCTGACAAAACTTGTTTTTCATAAAATCACTTGCAAATTCACAAAAATCCCCCCAAAATATATGAATTACACTCATTGTTTAATTCATCGGGAACAGAACCATATTTATTCTTTCCCACTGTTTTGCTGAAGATGGACTTTAAGCTATGTGACCAATAGTCACCTGTTTGCTCTTTTTGAACATTAAAACTCATTAGCACTGTTCTATTAAAATGGCATATGCCTGGTATCTCAAGATTAACAGCACTGGAAAAAAATCCCCCACCACTAATTCTTGTAGATTTGTAGACTGCAAGTCATTCAATCCTACTTATGTAAAAGTGTTTATTCTTTCTAGGTATTGCTTAACATCTTCCTTCCTTAATGGACTGGAAAGCACCCCACTGTTCTCATATGATATGATTACATCACATTGCTTCTTTCTAAATGCAGAAGAGAAACAGTTATCAAAAACTGTCTGTTTTCTAATTTGCAGTATTAGCATTTCCATCTACTCAAGGGTCTGTAGCACAAATTTAACTTATTCGTTCTTAGTACATCTAGTTAGAAATCTTATTAGCTATAATGCTTTCATCCTTTTTTTATTTCTTGACAGTCTCACCCTTCTTTATAATTTTTAACACTTGAAATTACTCATTTTATAATGTTCTCCTACTCCAGACCCCCCCCTTCTATTTTGTTTATTTTTACTTACTGCTTTTATTGGTGAACACATGGGCTCTCAGTCTTAATTGTTCTCAAAAATTTTTAACTTCTGAAATTGTGCGATTTTGGCCAAGTGAATTTTAAAAACATACCACTTCTCATTCACAATTTTTCCTCCAATAAGTTTATCCATTAGTTCTTTTAGCACTGATACCTTCAGCATTTTTAATTCATCAGTATAGTGCAAGCAAGAATTGGTTGAGTCTATCCTCTGTTAATCAATACTGAACAAAATTAGGTCATGATTTTGGTTTCTAGGCAACCACTAACTCCCAATTAATTTAATTTGTCTTTATCATAATTAAGTCTAAAATAGATTGATCTTTGTTTGGTACCATTTCTTTTGTATCTTCTATACGTTTTACAAAGGCTAATAATGATTAGCTATGCAAGATTTGCAGCATAGGCCCCACAAACTGAACTTCCCCCATAACATCACACTTCTTTACTTCCAACATGGGAAAATATTTTTTTCATCATTATGATGATGAAAAATTTTTGTTATTATTTTTATTATTACAATATTATAAAATATTATGATGAAATATATTCCATCAAGAAAATAGTGGTGAAACAAAATGTGATCTCCAGATGTCAGGAAAAAGCACAAGTATTCAAACAACAAGCTGATACATAATCTCATGTTCTTTGGCATGCAAATAAAAAGATAAGAAATCTATTTATAGACAAGCATGTGTCGTTTCTGATTCACAAAAAAATGAAAAGTATTCAGTAGCATTTCATAAATCAGTATGCATTAAGATAGTTTTCCCTCCTATCTGCTTCTGACATCCACTCCAACCCTTTTAAGACTATTGTCAAAACACCCTTCTCCAACTTCATCCTTCACCCTGCTACTTTCCTTCCTTTTCCCTTGATTTGTGCCACCACATAACCTCCTGATGTCTAGCCTTTAATCCCTGTCAGTAACCACTTGCTATGCAACCAGCTCCACACTTCTGGAAAACCCCTCCATTTAAGTCAACTACCCCCCATTACCTTAGAAGGTATTTGGAAGTTGCTTCATTTTTCAGAGAGGAAAACAAGGTCTTGATCTTGTGATTTACTTCTTGTTGCAGTAGTTTTACTTCTCCCATATAAAATGACTACAGTCATTAGAATTAGTTGCTGCCTGACTATCTGTTAAAACAGGTTTAACAGAGTTGCCTGTCAAACAAGGTCAGCAGTGGACTGACCTTGATTACTGATTACAATGAGGAAGTGGGGTTTTTTTGTTATGTTTTTATATTAATAACAATAACTTAAAGCAGAGAACTATTTGTATAGCAAAACTAGCTACAGTAGTATTAGCCGCTCGAGTGACAGTCCATATTCCACCTATCCTAGAAACATTAACTCCCTATGTCTTAATGCTCTCTTTATTAAGTCAGCATAACAACTGATAGCCACAACAGCTCAGAGAACAAAGTCTGAACTTTTTCTTCAGACTGCTTCTGTGATTTAGGTTTGATCACATGGCTAGCAAGCAATCCAGAGACAGCCTATATACTGGACCTGTGTCAGACAACTAGCAATAGGGGCTGCTAAGGCTACCCCCTAGTCATCTTGTGACCCAGCTGCACAGCCAACCCATTCTGTCTTTTGCAGTGAAGCAGCAGAATGAGAAAGCCATCACCTATTACCCACTTACTGAGTGGTTACCCCCACTCTCTCCTGAGTCTCCCATTTTACCCTTTCCCTTTCATTTGAAGCTTTTGTTGTGAAGTCAGGTGAAGACCAATTTTAATTTCTAACAGAGGAGAAAAACAATAATCCTAAATACAATAAAACTCTAAAAAGATAGGTTACTAAGTTGAAAAGACAGCTGTTTGTTATGGACTAAGATTACAAGTTACTTTCTTACTTACAGTGGGTACTTCAAGTTGGGTTTGATTAAAAATAAGCTTTCACTGCTTTAAAATTTAATTCAGTGGAAGCATGAGTCTAGCAACTCTAGAATAAGCTGGGGTTTGCCAGATACCGATCATCTCTTACATGTTTGAATGTATGTGATTGTTTCTGTGCAGTGCCAAGGCAATTAACTCATGTTTCCAAAGCAAAAGTGTTCCCTATTTTCTTGGGGGAATTTACGTCACAGCTCTGCAATAGTGTCAGACTAAGTTGTTTCCTATACAAAGTTTCATTTATGTGATGGAGAGGTGCAAAACCAGAAAAGATGTCTTTCTCCAGGTTATCATTTCCATTGCAAGATCAGGTCTTTACAATAATAAATATGAACATTGATTTCATAGAAGAATAGTTTGGGATGGAACGAACCTTTAAAGGTCATCTAGTCCAACCCCAATTTGATTCAGAAGGCTCCATTAAGTCAGTATAAAAATTAGCAGACATATAAAGATGTTTCAGAAACATTTCAGAACATACTCATTAGTCTTTTCTGTTGAGTGCAGTTTTAGCCATAAGATGGTCTGCCTTAATTATTGCCCAATGTAGACTGAGGGAACTGGCTTCTACAAAAATAAATTAAAAAAATCCTATTCTTTGGGACAGGTAGAGAACATAACACTTCCATTTGTGGTCACAATGTGGTTTAGGGTTTTTCTCCTCCCTACACACATGGATATCCAGCTGATGCTAACATAACTATACAATCTAGTACATATTTTCACATACATGTAACAGCAGACATTCTCCTGCACTTCAGTATCTTAGTCACTATATATTATATAACACACACACTTTGAAGAATAGGAAAATAAACAAGTCAAATTATCATTAGCATCAGTCTGTCCTAAATCTAACTTTTATATAATCACATAACTTTTTATCAGCACATATTTTTGTTTATAATTACCACATTTGTAATTATCTACCTTGCTCTGAGACTCCTGGTTTACACAGAGAAAGGTCTCCCTCATGTGGAAATCTGCCTACCAGCTGTAAAATAAAAACTGCATTTTGATTCTTAATAAAGGTTCCATTGCTTAGATTTGTATTGAAAGTATCACTTAGTATACTTTTTATGACATTTTAGTTCATCAGAGCTATCATTACAGTGTGAAAGGAAAAAGCCTTTGATAATGGTAGGATCACAAGAATTTAAACATATGTAAAAAGAAAGCAAAATACTTTCAAATCCAGTCAGAATGTAAGGGAAATTAATCTGGGGAAAATCCAAGATTTTAGGATAATCTTGCATCTATCAGTTCCCTCAGCTTTTCTTAAAGCTGTTCTGAATACCACTGAAGATGTTCTCATAGATATGATTTTCATGTATTGCCTTTTCATGACCCACCAGAACTGGGATCTAAAGCTGTAACTGACTATGAGAGTTAGATTGACATAATTATGTGGTCTGGTAAGACTACATAGTTAATATGTTTTGGCTACAAATATTTGTGTCTCCTACCATCCATAACTAGTGTGGTTCAAAGATAAATCCTGTCAAATTTTCCATTTCAGAAACTAATTAAGCTCCTCCCCCTCCCCTGCCCCCAGTTTAAATACTTTAAAAGAAAAATACGCAGAAATAGTTTCACCTGAACATTCACAATTGCGGGGTTTTGTCCCACCTGAAACACACAGATTTGACCCAAAGTGAATGCTTTCAGTTTTCTTTTGCTAGAAAAAGAGCAAGTCTTTTGAGTTGATCGGGCACATTTTCTTACTTTGCCGTTGAACAAACCAATAAAAATGCCAACTATGTTTAGAGCTATGGTTCAAATGTCTAAAACATATTAGATGGTAACCAAAATTGAAGTTTGTTCATGTACATGTTGTAATACCAAAACCAAGGTAACATGACATCTAAGGACAAAAAAAGTGCACTTGGATTAGCAGTTTTATTTGGGTGGTTCACTTGTTAGCCTCATTTTTTCTGATCTTGCAGAAAAACTGCATGGTAGTTCCTCGATTACTTCCACAGCTGAAAAAATTAAATCCATGAAGCTTTTTTTATAGCACCTCTGCATGCCACACTGGAAAGGAATAGGAAAACATTTGACTGACTTTTACCATTCCCACTGGGGACATCATCTTCCCTTTGTTCCTTGTACGTATCTCAAAATACTTCTGAAGCCGTCACAATTGCTCAAGTATAACTTTTCAGTGCCAGTGGTGATATAATTTGGAAAACAAAGACCTCATTTGTGATCATCAACAAAAGAGAAAAAGTGGTGGAAGGACTGCCAAGGTCATAGATTTGGGCTGTTTCTCCTCAACGAGGGGAAGAAAATGGTAGCTCAAATGGTAGAGGGTTTTTTTTTAGTTGTACTGTGTAAGTTTATAAATGATACAAGAATTTAACATGCATCAGAATGAAGTCTAAAAGTATCACATAGGCATCTCTGCTGCAAAACTCTCTGGGGTAGGTTCTCAGTCTTGAAATTTTTCAGGAAGGCAGACTGAACCCAAACCATGATGAAACACACTTCTCCATCAAAGACACTGGTGAGCCATCAATACAATAGGAAAATACAGAATAAGAATGAATCTGTTTCTTTTATTGCTGGTAGTGTCCTTTTTTTTCCCCTCCAGTTTTAAAATTAGTTCACAAGAGATAATTGAAGTCCATCTATTAAAAGAGAAACATGGCATCAACTCCCCATACTGTTATTATTATTTCAAAATAATAAAAAAAATTACCATCCAAATTCCTCAGCTTCTGCACCTTTTTCCTGACGTGTTGAATTTTGTAGTTCTATGCAATTTAAAAAAACACATTTTTATTTGTACAATTTAAAAAAATCATCAAAAAGTGACCCAGTTTCCCTAGAGTGATACATAGTTAAGATGTGAAACACACTGACATTTCCAGCTCATTCCATACTTACATGCTATTACAAAGGAACCATAATTTTACTGAACACATAATCCCTTACTTAAAAGGAAAGCTCTCTGACTTGGTTTACGCTCCAAGAAATTTTGTAGCATATCCATCCCATCCAAAGATCCTCCAGGTTTCAAAATGAGGTTTCTGTATTTCATCCCAGCCTGATAAAAGGTAAAGCAAAATGTCAGTATTTCTTATCTTGCAAACTGCCTCTTCTCTGTATTTGTTGTGTATTTAAAATCAGGATACACCATAAGGATAATTTAGATCAAGAGGGCAGAAATTTAACCTCTTCTCAAAGAATTTTTTTTTCTTGTGGTTTTACAGTTTTGGATGCCACAATCAGAACTTGTCTCAAAGACATTCAATAAAGTTCAACACGCACACAGACAACATCCACATACTCTTCAATGATGATTATCCCTGTGACTCACTGGCACGAAAAGTGAACCTAACACCTATTCTCTCTTAATTGATGGTTTCTCTTTCTTTAATCTCTGTTTAAAGAAAGAGATGATAGTTCAGAAATAGATACAGCACTGAGGAATAACATGGCACATATACAAATATTAATTGCATAGTAACATATACAATATATATAAACACATCTAATCCCTACTAAATTATTTTAAATTAACGGAGACTTAACTCAGGTTTTATTTTCAGGAAGAAACATTATTACTTCAGAAGCAATGATTCCTTTAAAAAGAATGAATCAAGTTTCTGAGACAACAGTAAGTAATGAGGACTTTTCTTAACAAGAAGTCATATTTTAAAGAACATATATGGAGAATTTTGGGCTTCTGAGACATGCCCGCCAATAAGAAAATAACATTTTGCATGCAGATGTCCCAGATGTTTCTGATATTGACAAAAACAATGTTCTTCCTTTTAGTCAGTGTATATACACATATATATGTCCCACACACGTCGAAGTTATAAGATTACAAGACCACACCGCTTCCTGACAGCTGTACTGCAAAAACAAGCATAGGCTTTTTAACTGATAGATTTCCATGTCTTAACTGCATTACTAATCACATTGTCTGAATTAGAGCTGAAAAAAACCTAAAATGCAAAAAGAAATATTCACTGGAGCATTGCTTATATGTCACTATGTTTTAGTTTCCTGAACATCAGCAGCAAATGTAGATACTGCTCCTTGTAGTTTAAAAGTGTTATTTGAGTAGACTTTGAGTTTTTGCTGTTGTCTCTCCATAGCCAGCACATTGCTCAGTTGTAGGGAGACCAGAGGTTATTCCAGATAATGTGCAAGAAATGAGGAGTGTGATGACCAGTTAAGCTAGGGTGAAGTGTCTGCTGAAGTATTTTTATAGATACAGTCTCTGAAGCTGGTTTCAATAACTGTTGCTCAAAACAGGAAGAAAGGTTTTATTCAAACAGGAAGAGGTAAGCCAAATTTTTAAAAGCCCTAGTCATACCACCGTAACCATTTTCCTTACCTGCTGTTCTGAAGGCTAGTCTAAATCTAGATATAATGAAATATGAGTAAGTACAAAAATCATACTGGTGTCTAGTAGTTGTTTATAAAAGATAGTTTGTCCCATCCTGTGGAACTCTATTACACTTACATGGATTGCAAATAAGGAAAACAAGCTGAAAGAGAACCAGTTTGAGAAGGTAACATTGCTCTGAAGAGGGAAGGAAAATCTCCAGTTACCCCTGAAGTTACATCAGCATTCAAGTGAAATGTGTGTGCAAACATATGCTAGAGAGGGAGTGATACACACACACACAAACACACAGAGAAATAATCATTTCTCTTCCTCACTTCTTAGCTTGGATAGCAGGCTTCACATTAAAAGAGGTACTAGTTGCCTTTTAGCTGAACCATAGCGAATATTCACTCCTAGAATAATTTATTCTCAAAGCTTCCCATACAAAGACAGACAAAAGACATAAAAATCCCCCCCAACCCAAAACCAACCAGAATAAAAGGCACTTTCACCCCTTAGGAGAGGTAAGATCACAAAGCAATCCTGGCAAACTACAGCTTAGGGTTTTGACTGTACAATCACTCAAAAAAGAGTTCTGAGAGTAGGGAGTAAAACTAACAGAAAAAAAAAGTCCTTGATGACACTGGAGCGGTAATGCTTGTGGCAGAACAGAAAACTGACACGAAATCCCACAAGTCCAACACCAACAATGTTATCCATCTCTGCCAATTGCTAACAGTTAAAAAACCCAGCAAGACTGACCCCTCCCCAAATGCATTAAGATCCATAAGAACAGCATTTAATTAAAAAGTAACTTTATATTCTCTCATCTAATTTGCCATTTCTTCTCTCCTCCTCTATTTATGAGTGACAACATTCCCACTGAACAAGCAGGGATGCTTATTTTCACACATACCTGTCACAAATCCCAGGCACTTCAAATCTCAGTCTTGACCTCCAAACCTTTTGTCACTTCTCCTCTCAAACTATTTAGTTTACTGCTTTTCTTCATAAAACCTTTTGGGTTTTATTGGTCTAACCACTGCCTTAGTTTTTCTAGCCCCTACCCAATTTCCCCTTTGGATGCTTCTTTGTCCAGATCAAAGTCTAATCTTACTTTCTCCACCCTCTAGAGGGGATGCACAGTTCTAGAAGTTCTGGTTGCTGTGATAAGGAAAGGGAGGAATGAAGGTAAATTGCAGGAGAGGAACAGGAAAGTCAAGCACTTTCTGTTCTCTCCTTGTACACATTTACTAAAGGGGAGTACTACTGCTGGCTGCTGAATCCAGAAGATAGGTAGGAGGATCAGGAAAACTGAAAGGTCTTTCCCATGATAGAACTGTAGCATCTCAATTCACAAGTCTAATACTATAATCTCTGAAAAATAAAAATGTTGCCAGAAGTGCCAGGACTACTAACCACATCACTGACTATCCTTTTTTTCTGCTGGAGGTAGAGAATTACACAAGGAAAAAAACCTCAGTAAATCCAGAACCTTTCAAGGATTTGAACTTCAAAAGCCACTTCGGAGAAAAGCAAAAGAAGAAAAAAATTTGCAAGTGATACTGTGCTGTGAAAGAGAAAGCTCAAAATAAATTGTTTTCTAAATAATAAGTACATAAAAGTACCACATGAAGTACTAAATAGAACACCACTATCATACAGCTTTCAGAGCAGAAGAGCACGCATCTGCTCTTGCAATGGAGGAATATGGTTCTTCAGTCTAAAATTAAAGATGGAGGCACTAAATGTGACATGATACCTTAAAAGTGTCATAATATAATACTGAATGTATGACTATGTAAGAATTGTATTATAATCCAAGTACGCTTGGAAATGTCAAGATTATTTTCTAAAGTTAGTATACTTTTTTTTTTTTTTAATCTGAACTTGCCAGGTACAGAAGTACTTGAGATATATACCTACGGCTCATGTTTGCAATAAATGTGGTTTTAGAGAAAAAGTGCAATAAAAGTCTTCAGCAAAAAGCATTCATCACCTACCTTTGGATTCATTATTCCTTCTTGCTTAAAGCAGCTATAAAAAATGTCCGTGGCAAACACTTCACTCCACAGGTATCCATAGTACTGACCATCATAACCACCTGCCAGATGTCCAAAAGTTGCTGGCATGTTTGTTCCTTGGAAAGTAGATTAACATTAATTTATTTAAATCAAATACAGGGGTTTTTTTTGATGTATACAGTACTTCAAGAATAAATTAATATGGTATTTATATCAACTACTTTGAGACAGACGCTTTGTCTGTTTCAAAGTATTGGCCATATTCTGTGAACTACAAATGAAACTCAATTTCCCGTTTTAGGCTAGTTGCACATCCAACACAGATGTGACAGAACATCTAGGGTACTATTCTCATCACTCTAAAATATAACCAGCAAAAGTTTTCTGTTGACCTTAACTTTCCTTCAGAAGAGATCATTAATATCACCCCAAGCGTCAAAGTAATTATTTCAGCTTCATAAAGTAGTTTCTTTTATAAACAACAATTCTGGGGGTTTTGTATCTCAAGCTTTATGGGGAAAGAAAGGAGCATTTAACCAAACCATATGGACATGCTGTATAAAAGCTTCATACTGACATACCTGGGGTGGCAGGAATTCCTAGAATGTCCATACAGTATTTAGCATATTCATCTGCCGGGTCAACGAAAGGTTTTGTATGCAGTGCCTGGTCAACTTTGCTCAAAACAATCTGACGGAGAGTTAAAAGGCCTAATTGGGTAAAAACATTTAATTAACTAGCATCAAAGTAGCTGTAGTAGCACCTTCCATTCAAACACCTCAACACGCACCCTAAATTACTGGAATTTTAACCACAGAAAAAAACTGGGAGTTGTGTCATTCCCATCTGAATTGCTTCAGTTAAAAAAGTTGACAGGCATATTTTTAATAAAGGAATTGTCACTAGAAGCTTTGTCTTTTCAAATGTTATTTTCCCCACAGATCAAAACCAAAACAGAGCAGATACTGAAATTTGCTTTTATTTAAAGTATTTAAAATTATGTTTTCAGCTATCTTTAATCCCAGTATACCATTTCATTCAGGGCTTGCACAGATGGCAGTAAGTATGTCTACCCCAAGACACTTCAACAGCAACATCTGCTGCTGCAGCTGCTGTAGGCTTTTTTGAAGAAGCTACAAGATATGAACTTCTACTCAGACAAAATGCTTATGTAGCTACAGTGCCTGTACAAGCCAGAAGGACAAGGCCCTCTTGTTCAGGATGGGGAAGCGGTACGAAATAAGCAGCAGTGGCTTAATGACAAGTTGTACCACAAATGGGTAAGACTATGATATTGGGGGAGTCCTGATTACAGGGACAGAGGGGTGAGGGTGACAGAACAAGATGATTGATAATGACATGAGATTATGATCTCTATTTGGATACATGTAAGGTGGTACAAGACTTGGAATGAGAAGAGAACTGAGACCTAAGTTTAGGGAAGGCAATATATCTGCTGGGAAGGTAGAGAACATGGACTTAAGTTTCTGGATTGAAAAGTTAAGAGGCTGTTTCAGCAATGCAGGGTTACAACACTTCTGTCTGGCATATGCTATGTATGTTCAGTAAATACGCAGACTACTTTCATGTCTTTCAAATGTCATGTGTAAATCAAATGTAGACAATACATATAGAAAACCTGATACTGTATACATGCACAGTGCCTGCCCTGGGCTACCAGAAAAGAACGTAACAGAAAACCCAGGACGTTCTCCTGGACCATGCCCAATTTTAAATGAGCAAGCTGGCATGTAAAAAAGTCACATGGAGAGGAATGCAAAGGTATTTTAGTCCTGTGGGCAAAATGAGAGCTGCTACTATTCCTGCAAATAGTGGTATCTGTCACTACAGCCTTTATTAATGGTGGTAACACACAGAAATAAAGCCGGAAAGGCAAGGATAAGTGTACACACAGAGGAAATATGACAGGCTTGTTATATTGCCTTTAGTGTTTCCCACCAATTTTTAAAATTATATATTTTCATACATATGCTGTGGGGAAAGAGGGGAGAGAAATACCTGTATTAGCCAGTCTAGAGGCAGCAAGTTTCTCAAGGAGAGTGTCTCCAACATGGCTCTCATCTTTATAATGTCTTGACATTTGCTTCAGTGGTTCTTCTTCCCACACCCAGTTCTCAAACATTTGTGAAGGTACCTCTACAAAGTCTGTTTCCACATTAGTTCCACTAAACCTAGCAAAATCAGTCTAAAAGGAAGAGCCATTGTATTAAATTAAAGTAGAAGCCAGGATTTCTAGCAGAATATAAATTTTCAGATGCCATTAAAATATATTCCAAACCCAAAATATTTCTAAAAAGAAACAGTCACTTTTTCAAAAGACAGTTGTTCGAATACCCACAGAAATTATTTGGTCTCACTCCACACTTGTCCTGTGTAAGTCCACCTCCTCTTGCCAACCCAATTTTATTGTTCTTCCCTTCTCAGCAACATTTTGACAAAGCATTTCAAGTGCTAAAAGAAAAAAAGAATTCTCAGTTTCCCAAGCGCCCTCTAAGAACTGTAGACATTCTGAAGTTCTATCCTCCATCAAGGAAGAGATGTCCACAGGAGTATTGGCTTTTGAACTTACTTTCTTGCAGGGTTAACAAAAAAAAAGCGCATGTGTAATATAGAACATGACATTGAACTGACAGCTACGTCACATGCATCTATCTTCCTCTCATGTCTTCAGAAGAACAGCAGAAAAGGAGAAAAACTTTTGCTTTCATTTACACTTGTGGGTTACTCAAATCCATAGGTCTAACAGTCTGGCCCTTCTTAATGTACTTGCTGAACAGCAGCTATGAAGAAAAGCTAGGACGTATCAGCTGGGAAGAAACGGTGACAGAAGGGGCTAGAGCAAAAGACAAGAGGAGTGCAGGAGTTTGTTGGCCTTCAGGTATCCTCATTTACCCATAAACAAGTGCACCACAGTAACAAGAAAAATATAAGACATTTGGTTCAAGTCACTTCAAAAGCTCTCCTTCTGTAACAGCATTAACAGATCCCCTCCCTGCTCTGGTATCTCACTTTCCAGCAGACCCCCAGTACATTACAAGGAGTATCCATCTCCCACAGCTGACCTTCACCAGCAGCTCACAGATTCCCACCTAGTCTGATCCCTGCATACCCTTCAAATGTGAAGTTTTAACATGCTTAAACAAATCATCATATGAAACAAGGCAGTTCTTTGCACACACAAATCCCAGAGGACAGGATGTTCTTATGTGAGACTTGCAAGTTACTTGCAGGTGCACAAATAAAAATTTACATGAAATACAACAGCAATAAGCGTGGTAGCTATGCACACAGCAACCACCTTCATAGTGGAAGAGACAGCTGGAAAGCAGGCCTCCCTGACCTGTGTGCAATTCCACAGCATGTACTGCGTTCAGCTCTCAGCTCCCCAACATAAGGAGAACATAGACGTGTTGGAGCAAGTCCAGAGGAGGCCCCAAAGATGATCAGAGGGCTGGAGCACCTCTCCTATGACCACAGGCTGAGAGAGTTGGAGTTTTTCAGCCTGGAGAAGAGAAGGCTCCGAGGACACCTTACAGCAGCCCTCCAGTACCTAAAGAGGGCCTACAAGAAAGCTGGAGAGGGACTTTTTACAAGGGCATGTAGTGACAGGACAAGGGGTAATGGCTTTAAACTGAAAGAAAGTAACTTTAGATTAGGTATTAGGAAGAAGTTCTTTACTGTGATGGTGATGAGGCACTGGAACAGGTGGCCTAGAGAAGCTGTGGATGCCCTCATGTGTGGATGCACAAGGCCAGGCTGGATGAGGCTTTGTGGAACCTGGCCTAGTGGATGGTCTCCCTGCCCATGTCAGGGAGGCTGGAACTAGATGATCTTTAAGATTGCTTCCAACACAAACCATTCTATGATTCTACGATATGTACTTTACTAAAATTAGAAACCACCAAAATAGACTTATACGTTGGTTTGACACACTAGAGGAAGAAGTAAGCCTTACACTGGAAATTAAACATCACTAACCTGTGCACATATCTGATGCATTACATGACCAAATTCATGGAAGTAAGTCTTTACTTCATCATGTCGCAGCAATGATGGGCGATCTGATGATGGCTGTGTGAAGTTGGTTACCAGAGCAGCTACAGACATCATTCTGCTGCCATCAGAGAGAAGACAGCCGGGTTGGAGACCAAAGCATGCTGCATGCCCATACTTCCCCTCTCTGTATAAGAAAATATATCAGACATTATCTTCAAACCACAAGCCTGCTCACTGCAATGGTGAAGCCTATTCAAGAATAGGAACTATCAGTCAGTTTGTCTTTAAAGCTTTAAACAAAGAAATTACATCTTTTCAGAAGACTTCTACGACTTACTAAGTTTTAGACCCTATTAAGAGAGCAAGGGGAAAAAAATCCAGTACTTAAATAGCATCATTTTAAGATTCACAGCAGGAAACTGACTTTTACTTAGATACTGAAAGTACATACACTTTAGACGTCAATTCTATTTTAAACTGCTACTGTAACAGGAAGGACTAGGCTCTGTAGTCAGAAGCAGTACTCTTTTCTTTCATTACAGGAGACAAAAGGATACAGTTTACTGCATTTCCAGTGTAACCCAAAAGTTTAAAGAAAAATTATTTTGAAATTTTTGCCCTAAAACTGAGTAGTTAACTAGGTAGTTAAGTCAGAGCAGCCTTACTAACAAATAGCTTCAGCAATTCACATGACATGCAGAAAGAGGAGAGCAGGCAAACATGTGAGATAACATGTGCCTATCTTAAAAAAAAAAAGAATTTCTGTACTATTGTATTGACTAACCTGATTTTCTTAGACCACAGAAGCCTTAAATCAATTTATATTAAAAAAAAGTGTACCAGCCAATTTATAAATACCTAAAGAATAATTTTAAAAACCCAAACCAAAACAGTGAGAAACAGTAAAAAAAACGCAAGCTAAGAGTAAATCCTGTCAAACCAGTCTAGTCTCCTAATCTCCGACCACACACAGATGATGCTGTAAACAGCTACAAAGAGAGCTGAAGAGCTACAGACATCAACCTGGAAGTATGTTTAAAGGTGTGCTCTACAGGAATCTATTCCTGGTCTTGATCTATTTAATATTTTCTTTAGCAGTCTGGTCAACAGAGTACAAAATACACTGGGAGAAATTAGGAACACTTGGCAGTTAGGAATACAATTGATCTGAATAGACTGGAGTAAGAGTTCAATGTAAATGAAAAGTAAACCACAGTATTAATTTAAGGAGGTGAAAAGTTCATTGAGGAAAAAATTATGCACAGCCGACTAGACAGCAATACTACAGAAAATCAACAAAGAGTAATGCTTCATAAACTGAATATAAGCAAGAAATGCAGTAGCACTGCAAAAAAGAAAAATGTATAAACAATCTGAAAACAGTCCAAAGAAGAACTTAATGAACACAGTAATAATCTTGTCAGTGGGACAAATACTTCCAAATACATTTAACTTCAAACACACCAGCAACCCATTAAGACCAATTCCATTTAAAATACTAAATCAAACACTAAGTCATAATTACCTGGGGTAAAGATCCAAGTAGAACTGCCCTAACATTTCTCCTGTTGAATTATCTTTTACTGTATAAAGAGTAATGCTGTCATGCCAAACATGAGCACTTTCTACTTGCTCAAATACAAGTCCCAGCAGCTTCTGGTAAGTATTTAGCAAACCTTCTGTAACAGCCTCGATTGGGAAGTATTCCTTCAGCTTTTCTTGATCTATGGAGTACTTCAGCTCTTCTGTTTTGTTCATATAATAATGAAGATCCCATGCATTGATTCTTCCATCATAATCAAAGTTTCTTTCTTTACACTCCTTTTTCTTCAAATCTAGAATGAATTCTCTTTCTTCCTCAACCAATGGCTTTAGCTTCTTACTCAAATCATCTGAAACAAAGATTGCCTTGGAATCAGCTTCTATGTTCCTTAATATCATGAGTATTCCTACAAAATACACTTGTAACTTCAAGCATATGCCCAAAGAGTGGATACTAGAGTTTTCCATTTATTGACTAACAGCAAGTAAACTGTCTGCTTTCTTGTCTTAATGAATTTTAATTACAGGCATGCTATAAATGATTCAGAAGTCCACATACGCCTATAGTATTGTGAAGGATTTTAGCAAATTTAGACTTTTTCCAAAGACATCAGAAATTGAAAGTAACACTAGATGCTTTTGCTTGAAGCTTTTGATTCTACCTCACATAATCTCAGTTTTCTTGATGTGTTTTCTGAAGAAACAGCTGAAAACTACAACCACTATTAGTTACTAGCAGTGCAACACAAAATGCAAACCATACTTTTTCTTACATTATGACCTACTTGCAGCTGAAGTGCTATAAAAGCACAAGAGACTAGAGAATTCTTGCCTGCAAGACAGCTAGCTTCTAGACTACCAAAGCCACTGGATATTAATCTCTATGATCCCATTTTTTTCCAATATAGCTTTCCTTGGACAAGAAACAGTCATAGCACTATGAATCCAATATACTGAATATAAAATATTTACACTTGCTGAAACTCCCATAAAGTACATACTGTACTTATTCTCTTGTAAGTATTTCTGGACTACCAGACACTTTTTTTTCATCCTTAAGATTTCAGGTTAATATTCACTATTGGTCTACAGCATAACATTTAGGAACTGCCACTCCTGTTTCTAGGTAGGCTGTTAAGGCCCTATATGCATTTATGTGACTAAAAGACTAAAATTCAGATCATATTACCTGAAATTCAGAATATGTCATAGGACAGAATGCTTTCTTCCTAGCAATAAGATCAGCTTATGAACACGAATTTAAAACAGTAATATATATGAACAAAGCAGAGCAAATCATACTGTCATACTCGGAGCCAAGAATATTTGAGAAGAAATAAACTAAAGCTGTCAATTAGTTTGATGGAACATTCTCCCTCTATGAGAATTACCATGAAACATGATATTTATGAATAGAAAAGTGCATGATCTCATACTGTAAAACATTAGTCACAACAGTAACTGCTAAATTATGAGGTATCTCAGCTTGAAAACAAATGAAAAAACGAAGTCTTACATAAGCCCATTTAGAATTACAAAAATATAACGATAGCAAAGAGTCCAAACTACTTTAAGTACACTTACAAAAATCAGATAATTCTAACATTTAATTATAAATCAGAATTAAGTGTAAGTTCATTGACAAACATAAAGATAATTGGTATTGCCAAATATGGAGCTAAGCTCACACCATAACAGAAGAAATGCAACAGAATTAAAGGTGAAGGAAGAGGTGCATTTGAACCTCTTTACTGATGTTTAAACATAAAAAGCCCACAACCACCAGACTTTATTGTTGTACTAAATTATTTTGGGGGGTTTATTTATACCGTGTATTAGTATACAATCCTAAATGCTGTTAGAACACGTTAACAAAGGAGCACATACTATTCTATGGAACTACGTAATTCCAGAACGTAGAGGTTAACTCTATGGACAGAGTGGGCCCACCGATGTCAAGAGAATGACTATAAATCTCTAAACTTCTCAGTTTAAAATTTTCAAGATACCTGTTTGTAGATCAAGTTCCATTAGAGGGCTTTTGAATTCCAGATTTAATCTATCATTCCAGAGCTGATTTTTTAATTCAGCTCAAGGAAGTTGCACCATCACATACCATAATCTTTCATTATAACTAGTGCAATTGTATCAGAAAAAGACGCCAAGGCTACACACACACAAAAAATTGCAACTAACCTAAGGGAATGAAAAGCTGAAAGTGTGATGCAGCCTCTAATTAGAATAAGAACCAATAAAATTGCTTAGGCTTATGAGAAGTGCATTTTGGGGCAGAGAAAGATATAACTGCTTACCTGTATTTGCTATCACAAATATTTTCAGATTTTTGTCTTGTGCTTCCCTGTTTTGGAACAATTGCATTCATATAGCTATGGTTGAAAAAAAGCATGCTAGAACAGCAGCAACAGAGAGTTCCTTTTCTAGCTAAACATGATGGACACCATGACCCAATTATGTACTTAAATTTATCTTGGCTGAGGAGTCATGTTGCCACACCAAATATAAAAGTGTTGTTTATAAATAAGAACAAACCTAAGAAGGTTGTTACGTTATCCGTGCTCTTTGCAGTGTTTACTTCCAGGACGAAGTTGGCATGTGTATTATAACCAAGAAGCTCTGCTACTTTTGCCCTTAGTGGAAGCAATTGCTGAAGAATTTTTGTGTTCTCCTAAAAAAGAAAGGAGGCAAATTTGTACAGTGAAACCAGAAAACACTTTATGGAAAGAATTATCTGAATAATATCTGTAATCATAAGAAACAGCAAACATTTAAAATGAAACACTTTAAGATATAAATATAGAATAATATATATTTAGCTAGATTCTTATAATTTTTTTGTCACAACATTTAACTGCAGGCAGCTAGTTTTCTAGTCAACCTGAGTTGTTACTATCCCTATTTTAATTTATATGTTTAAATTAATCAAAAGATATGTCATCTCCTTTTAGGATAATAACAAATCTTATTTCCTTTATAAATCATTTAAATTTGAAAGGTAACAGGGAAATGGCTGACAGCAAGCTCCATAGCTTTTTAGTGGTGAAGATAGACTGCAAAGCTATTGTGCCAAGATTCAAAGCTTGTTTGCAAATCTCCCTATTTTGCCACTCTGACAACAGTGGTCAAAGAAAGAGATCTGAAACACAAAAACCCCAGGCCCTGACCTAGATGTGATGGAGGATCCTTGAGAAGCTGAAAATGTAACTGTGTTAACCTCCAGTTCTGGAAAAGTGAGATTTCTCAGCTTTTTTTCAAGCAATAGGTTTGAAGATTGTCTCACAGTTTAAACAGCAAATCCCTTTAAAGCATGCTGACTTGCAGTGTTCAGTTCTTGATGCCATTTTATCTTATCTTGTACTGTTCACCTTTCCCAGAACTTCAAACACAAAAGCTCAATTTTGCCATTGCTCTCTAACAAATGGCTAGTAAATTTGCTGAATGACACTTCTAGCCTTTCTTTCCTTTTCATTATTTTTGTACCTGGCTAGGGGCCTGGTCTCTTCAGTATTAAACAAACTATTTGTGAAATTATTTCTTCTTTTCGTAAGGCATGTTTCATGCTATTTTTTAGATATTTAAATGAATCTTTTATAAACAGTAGGGGCTTTTTAAACATCTAATTAAATTTTTTATTAAAATTCTCATACATATGGAATGTGATAATTTCACATTTAATCACCTGTATTTTATAATTAAAACATATGTTTAGTAACCCCTCTCATTCTGAAGAATCCCAAAGTACTACAGAAGTTTCAATCAGATGCCCTTCTCTGGGAGGAAAGTGCCAGTAAGCAGTTGCAGAACACTGTAGGGAAATACGGTAAAAGATCAAAATCCTACTTCTATTTACAGCACCACTGAAACTTTAAGATACATATACACACAGGTGGATCATGAAATTCTAAGGACATTAGATATCAGAATAAACTAGAGCAAGGAACTGTTAAAGATCACACTGATAAGTTTTGATTTCACCGTACTAGACAATATATAGAACTCAAATCTAACATGTGAATGTCTAAGCTTAGTGTCCAACTCTGCCATTACCCTGTAGAAGAGTCAATATACAACATACCTCTTTGCATCTTGAGTTAAAGGCAGATTCCATTTTTCTCCTGGTTTCTGAAATGCAGCACTTCTTCATGACAGGAAAATAGTGGGGATACTTTAAAGTAATTTTATATTTGTCTTCCTCAGTCTTCTCTAAACTTTTAATAAAGTCATCAGGAAGGCCTTCTAGAACACAATTTAATAAACAACTTTTACCAGAATTACCTACTCCCTTCTCTTTCTGTGAGATTGTTGCCATCTGACATCAAAAATCTCCACAGAACTGTAACCCCTCTTTTTACAACTAGATGCTAAAACTTTTTCAAACCACAATCGAACAAAATAAAAATTGGGAACACTTGTAAGCAAAACAGAAATACATCTAAGGCTACCATGTAAAAACCTGATTATGACAAAAAAGTATCTCTGGTGTTATTGAAGTACATTCTATGCCACGCCCTTCAGATAATGAATCCCCAAATTCTCTGTCACATGAAATCTCCAGAACAGTTTAAATAATTGAAGTAGCTAAAAATATATTGCAGGACAGAAAAGTTTTTCCAATAACTGCAATAAATATAATACACAGGGGATTGCCTAACAGTGCAGAACAGAGGAAAGAAGCAAAGAACAGTAAAGTTCTGCGAAAAAAAAAAAAAAATTGTATGGCAGATACGATAACTTGATACAAGGCAAACACTTCAGGAAGCACAAATATATGAAGAGATCATAAACACCTGCAAAGGGTAATTCTAAGGACTGGGGAACTCTAAGGAAGGAGTAAAAATGAAACAAAGAAGAATGGAAAACAGCCAGAATTTCACTTGATATAGTCATCATCACTGAGCCAAAACCAGTTACTCCAGCAAAGCTGAAAGGCTGAATAAATGGAAAGAGTAAGCACACTACTCACCAAGTTCTTCCTTAGAAAATACGAGAAATGTGTTTTCCTCATTCAGGTTTTTGTTAAAGTCTATACACAGCTCACTCAATTTTTTCTTCATCGTCTTTATTTCCTGTATTGAGTATAAACAGAACTTAGTGGAAAAACAAAAAGAAAGCTTGAATAGTATTTCACTTTTTTCAGCTAGGCTCTCCACTAGCCAACAGCATTAAGTAACACACTGTAGGTAGCATCACACTTCACTCTCCCTCAGCCTCCTTTTTATCTTTATTTTGGTCCTGAGCAATTGACAACGATCATTGACAAAAACAACAAGGAACCCTGGGTCAGGGTCATCACACCGACGACATTTCAAATGCATGCCACCTACTGAAAAACACTCCTTTGGAATTGTACAGATATGACAAAGACGAAAATACCCATACAAGACAAGACCATTCCAAAACCTATTACAAAATCCTGATATTCACCTATCTGAAACATTTTCTGTTATATCTTTTAGTATGACTCTACCCCTTACTGTCAAGTTCACACAAACACAGTAGTTACCAGTAGAATAATACACACCAAATACAAAACTCAGCAGAAACTATCATTAGTCAAGTGTTACTTAAATTAAATTCAACTATTGCCTCCTTATAAAGTATTTCAAAATTCCTTTGAAGGCACCAATCGTCCTTAAGCAATGCAAATACACATGAAACTGTTCCCACTAACTGAACGACGTGGATGAAGAATGACATTTTCTACAGAGGCTAAAGTCTATTCCAGTCATAAACTGAGATTGTTGTACAACATCACTCAGAATTTAAAAAGAACAATGTCAGTATTGAGATGCTGACAATTTTACTTCACGATTTTCAGAACTGACATGTGCTTTTATATGCTTCAGTAAATCATCCCTTAATGGAGCCAAAATTCTCAGCGCAGCTTGTCCTCCCTTTAAGCTACCTCCCTCAAGTTTTTTTACTCAAACCATTAAATTCTTGGACACATTTTACAACATTGGTTAATAACTGGAATTAAAATAGCTCTGTCTTTGTAACGATTATGCATACTTCTGAAGCTTGAACTCACAAATAACCTTTTTGAGAGGTCTCTTGGCTAGGAATTTATCTAATTTAAGCATTCTCTGTAATCAGAATATATAACAAAACTCTTCCAGATGGTTTTCTTTTACTCTAGAAGGTTAAGAGAGGTGATGTATACCACTTCTATCCAATGGGTATCATGGGTATCTAACAGATTAATCTAAAGACTTTAAGGTGATTGAAGTTTAAAGAATGGATCTGGAACTAAGAACAGACCAGAGCAGTAATTAAGCAGGTCCAAAAGCACAAAAAGTTCCAATATATGCTTAGTACAGCTACACAACCATAATTTCATCCCTTCAACAGTTTGTCACCTTTGCTCTATAAACTAATAGTCCATACATATTTACATTCTGCACTTCTTTCGGAAGATGGAGTCCGTTTCTTTTTCCCACTTGAACTGATTTGTCTAGATATCGCTTTGTTTCCGGCTTTATATTTTCAGGATCACAGGTTTGCTGAAATGACAATACAGAATAATTGAACTTACAACATGGTGTAAAAAAGATACCAAGCATTAGAAAGGTCTGTACAGAGTTGTTCTAAAGAAACGCCACCATAGTAAAAAAGGAACATCCTGGATTTTAGTGTGAAGGACTTTCCAGAAACAGTTACCTTATACAACAGAATTCTTATATTGATGTATCGTGGGTTTAAAGTAATTTTCTTTTACCAGCTACCTCAGCACATTTACATGCTGTCATAATATCAAGCCCTTTTAGTTTGTAAGTACAGGGCACTTAAGCTTTTTCTGTAGAAATAGCTTTCTTAAACATACTTGAAGAAAATCAGGGCTATAAAGTAACACTGTACCTTAAAACTTAGAGGGATTAAACAAAACCCCAAGAGATAGGTGTGTCACTGAAGGTTATCAGATCCCATAAAATTTGAGCATATCAGAACAAATCAACCAGTGAAAACAAAACAATATTTCTATGTCTGTTTATGCCATTACGAAGATTCTTGAATGGTAATTTCCTAAAGGAACCAGTATCAACCCACAAGATACTCATAAAAGAACATGGATCAGTCCTGTGAAGGTTATCTTTCAAACTGACTACGGTGTTAACTGCTTAATTCAGAAACATGCCATTTTGTCCTTAACTGAAAATAATGCTGGATACATTCTTATTTTAATTCCCCTCATCTAAAAGGGAACACTTAAATACGGGTATTAACTTACAGTCGTTGTTAAAAAGGACATATTCTATCTAAGTTCACCTTCAAATATGAGGCTGTTGGAACTAGCTCTGACTTGTCTCAACAACGCTCTCATCAGCTTACCTACATACAATTAATTCTTGATTAGCACCTCTGAAAAGTAAGGACGTTGAAACATGCAAATTTTATTAAAGTTACACAACTGTGTAGAGCTGTCAACTGATGACTTGCCAGTGCAACTACCTCTCTTCCTTAAACAGAAAAAATAAGGTGTATTGGAAGAGAAAATAAGAATAAAAACCAAAAGAGATACTTTGCCGTCATTTAAGAATAATCCATACAACATATAAACAATGTCTATTCCTACCAGTGCCCTCCATATAAGATTAAAAAATTAGGGAAAATTGGGTTTTAGATCCGTGAAAGAGCATAGAATAGTTTAGCTTTATTTTTTTTACTCCACAAATAGTCAGAAGTCCCAGTAGCATTATGCTACAACAGGACTGCTTAGCATTAGCAGAATTGTGCCTAAAACTCTTAGGCATATACCAATAGTCTATATGCAAGAAGTTCTAAGTCCAGTGAGAAAAATGACAATCCCTTAGTTTTGTGATAAACTGACTTTTCTAAAGCAATATGCAGATTAAACTTGTTTACTGATACTGTCGTATGATGAATGATGAATATTTTTTCTTTTTAATAGTCCCTGTTTACAGGTATTTTTTAAAAGAATCCATAGACACACAAAAGGATGACCTAACTACTACAGGTCACCACCCAGCTAAAGTCAATGATAATTGAGCCATGTGATTGTATGGTGCACCCTTCACCATGGCCATGACTTTTTTGCAGCACTTGGCCATTGCTTTTTTGTTTGTTTTTAAATAAAAGGATGTAAATGGTGGAAATCTCCTTTCGGGAGGAAAGTAAGTGAAGAAACTAATGTCCTCCACCCTCTCCATGTGAAACCTTATATCTCCACCCTCATTTGTGACAAATGCGTAAGCCAATCCACACAGAGTATTTCCCAACACAAAGATAAAAAGAATGCTAATTACCCTACCCAATGTGACATTCAGGCTTCCTGCTCTGTTCTGGCAAAGAATACTCCCTGAAATTCTGCAGCTTCATGAAGATCTTTATGCTACTCAGCACTACATCTAGGAGTATCAATGCTGTGATACCAAGTACAAAAATATTTGCATCAGAATCTTCACATACTGTTTTTCCACTGGATAACACACAATTCTAGGGTTCTTTTTTCTGACCTAAGACTAGTATGATAGAAAAAGCACAACATCAAAATTATAGAGGTGAAAAACGGAGATATGTCATTAACATTTATATTGTGCTAACTCTGCTGCAAGAGCAAAATAGAAAGGCTGAGGGAAAAAATGTACTCTAATCTCTATAAAAAGACACTGCTTTTATTACAGAAACAGTTGAAGACAGAGGATTGTGCTAAGTCTCAGTGAGTTATTTAGGCAAAACCCAGCAAAGATTTTAGGCAGAAGAAGGGAATTCACAAACACTAATTTTAAGCCCTTAAAGCCAGTGAATATTGACTCCTAAAGCTAAGAGAGAGAGAAAGGTTCTTTTGGGAAAGAGGAGAAAACTAAGTGTTCTTCATCCTTTACTTGATGTCTATACATCTCTCTATACACTTACAAAGAAATCAATGTTAAATAGCTTCTAATCTTAATATTAGTCTTTGTGAAGCTTATTTGCATCACAGACATACTTAAGTTAAGGATGATACACATTCAAAAAGACCTGTCAGGTCTTTAAGGATAAGCAAGCCTACCAGGCACAGGAACCAAGGGTGCTCTGTGGTCACCTCTGAACTTCGATCTGGTCAGGATGGTTGATGTCATCCTGGGTTTCCTTAATGAACAATTTCCACAACAGAAGTGCTTATTTCAAATACAGTACAGACATGAAATTCTGGAACTTTCCAAAAGTTTTAGAATGGTCATTGTTGATGATTTTGTATAGGATTTCATACTTGTTTTGGTCAACCAGACCACCTTATTCCATGAAGAAAATTTCAGGCAGAATAAGAAACAAAAACCTACTTAGAATATCGTGAACAAAACCTGCAGCAGCTATTTACATCAGGCTGTTTCCTGAGCGCATGTGGGTGGGGAAGATTGGCAACATTCTTAAGCATGCCCCTGCTAGCCAACATGTGCAGATGTTAGGAGTAATAAAATCTAAAATGGTTTCACTACCAAATTCACCTTTAATCCAAGTTGCAAACCCCAAAATAAGTTTTCTAAAGAAGATAAGGAGTGTATTCAACATGAATTCATGCAGGAATTTTTTCACCTCGTGTACAGAAACGAGACCAGATTACTTTCAGGTTTTTTAGTTTTAATAAATACAAAAACTTCACACATCTTTCACCATCAACAGTTCTCAAATAAAGCAGAATTTAGAAAGAATACTGAACAGTTGTTAATGTAGAAAAGTTTAGTCCTCATTGAAGGTATCAAAACTATTCAGGATGTCACTGAGACTAAGCAGACTCACACCATTTTTTAGTGGACTGACTGTATTATAAATAACATGGGAGTGTGAGGGTCTTCATTCTATTAATTGCATTTTAACCTGGCCCTTGTGCAGGATCAAGAAACTGAATTAATATACCTGAACTATTAAATCCTCAGTGAGGCCATGAAACCCCCAATTTAATAAAAATGTTTTACTAGCTCATTTAAACTGACAAAAGGATTTCAGCAAAGCATGTCTGTTTGTGGAAGGTCTTTGTTTGTTTGGGTTTTTTTTTTTATCATGTGCTCCTGGAACCTGACTTTTCAGCTGAGAGTTTCTAATAGGAGAAAGTATTAGAAATTTAGCAAAAGTTAACAAGAATTAGTCATTTGGAAATAGCAAGACTTGATCAGTCTGGCACTATTGGCTTTTTCACATCTGTTCTACAGCAAAAACTTCTACTACTTCCATCATCATTATGAAGTTGATATAAACTCAGAGGCTGCATCTTTGGAAAACTAATACTAAAACATGCTGCAGTTAAGCCAAGGAAAAGCTCTAAAAAAATTAAATGGAGATTTAAGCAGTGGTTGTAACTATTACAAAAGCCAAGTATTTCTGCAAAGGGAAATGAAGAAGGAAAGCACCAAATAAGAAAGTTAAAAAACCCCAAAGACTATACAAAAGTAATAGTAGCAAATAACAGCAATCAGTTTTCACTAGCTACTATCAGAAATTCCTGTAAATTAAAAATAGATAGATACACATATGGCAGATTAGCCCTAAATGTATCAGTGTATACTATACTGGAGGGTGGGGAAAATCACAGCGAATAATACATACCAAATAATTTAATTAGTAGCAACAGAGCAGGAAAAAAATCAACATAAGGCACTATCTGCCAACACCAACAGAAGGTCCTCAAAATGGGGCTGTTAAATACCTCTAAACACATAAACAAAAATATCCAGCTAGAGGAGAACACTTGAAAATGTGACTAAAAACCACAGCAATAGAAGATAATGGTATTAGAAGGCACTTTAATAAGGTGCTGCAAATATTATTCTGCTTCCCAGTCAACACTGCAAAAAACACAAAGAATATGCCAAGGAATAGGTCTCCAGTATATTATCAGTATCACATGAAGGTTAAAAATTGATGGGGTTGAAAGGAAAGATTCATGTCTGAAGCATTGACAAACGTATAAATTTCAGTTTTCACATTAGATAGCTTCCTTGCATTATCTTTAAATCACACTTTCGGAAAATTATTACTAAATGTAAATACATTACTACATGCATTTGAACAAAATCAAATGTTCTTGTTTGAGCTAGAAAATAAATAGTACAAATGAAGAATACAAGATACCTGTAGGTGCTCAATTAGAAGGGAAGCTAAAGAGAAACACAAAAGGGGTAGAAACTAGTTCAACAGTAAACGTATCTTTGGACTTGGTTTTCTTTTGAGGCTTAAGCAACATATGAGGAAGAGTATACAACATCGCTGTCTATAATTAGCAGATCAAAAGAGTTAATTTCAGAGGTTACTCCCAGTTATACATTCTCATTAACTTTCATGACACAAAACTAGAGTTTAAAATTGTAAATTCTCAACAATTTCAATAAAGGACAACTTTGGACAAAAATGCAAAAGTAGTATAAGCCAACCCAAATACACTGCTATATTGCCTCTTTTCTTCCTCCCCTCCTTGGTGATGTTCGGGGCAAAGCAGTTCAGGGAGCTCAACCAGCAGAAAACAATTTTATTTTTCCTGATGGGTTTTGTTCTGCTAGTTTAACTTCCTTGTACCAGCTTATTGGAAGATGAGACAAAAGTCAAAGCTATTGCAATTGAGGGCAGAAGCATACAGACACCTAGTCATGAGAAGCAAAGAGCAGGAGCCACAAGTTACAGTGGCTTAATGTTTTGTGGAACGACAGCCTGTTTGTACAGCTGTGTCCCACTAGGACGATTTGACTGCTACAGACACAGAGGAAACACACACAGTGATGAGGATCTTGAAAAGTGCTGCGGGTACTAATTTCTTTAGAGAAAAGTTTTTCACTGCTGGAATTTCATCTATATTTCCACATGTTATGCAGATATCATTGTGATTTACCTGCAAATAAACAATCTTCTGAAACACATCTTCTCTCATGCTCATCTCCACATCAAAATTAGAAAGCTTTTTGTCAGCTTCTGTACTTGCTAAGCGTACCTCTTTGTCAGGTGAGACATGCTGGGGAAAATCCAACATGCTTCTTTCCACTGTTTAAATAAAAGGCAATGAACACTTAACACAGAGGCTAGAAATGCTTTAAGGATAAGGAACTTGCCCCGCTTCTGATATTTACAGAAGACATAAGAAACAAGCACCCAAAACAACCTGACACTTCAGATCAGGCTTGAAAAAAAGTGACTACGAAAAATGTAAAAATGAATACATGAAACAACAAAACTGCACATCATTATAACAAATAAACATTTTACAGCAGCTATCTACTACCCAAGCCCAACTATCTCATCAACTTCTACAAAATTGACTGAAAGATGTATAAATATGATACATGATTTTTGAAAGATGAACTACTAGTAAGTGCAGACCAACGCTGTTTCATAGCTGGCACAGGTGCTTCCATGTTAGCTTTTAAAGTGAAAAGCTCCAAATCTTTCAAACAGGCTCATCTGTCCTAAAATTATTTTTTACATTATTATGAGAACAGTGTCAAATATCCATCTTCTCTTCTGTGTTTAGGAAACAACAAGGCAAACACAGAAGATGCTGTTTATGTATTCTGAACTTCTAGAGATCAGAAGCTGAGTAATAGTACTTTTTTAGATTACATTTTTGAGATTAAATAAGTCCTTGCTTATTAAAGGAATATTGCATCTTCTAATGACATTGAATAGAAATCCTTAAATAGAAAAGAACTGTTATGACCAGCTGAATTAATTTAATTCAAAACCAATTACAATTTAACCAACCTCCACCTCCCCAAAAGCACACTTTAGAGTAACAACCTTTTAGGATGATTTAAAGCTTTATAATTTTATGTAATCTGTAGCTGTTTTATCAAACCCTAAGATGCTCTCAGCTTGAAAAACCTTTGGAATGCAAATATGGGCATATAGTTCTTCTTGAAGTCCACAGGAAACTCCCCCCTCCCCACCACTCCCTGTCCTCATACCAAGATATTTCAAAATGATGAACTGAGTTTTGGCAGCTTCCAAGTGAAATATAAGGCCTGTTGTCATCTGTGTCTTTTCAGATAATAAGTTACAGTTACAGGGGTAGGTCTTTCATGTACTTGAGAAAGGGACACAGAGGCCTTAAAAATCCAAGGTTCTAATGGAAGTCTTGCTGTGGTAATACATCCTTATCATATGCCATGGGCTGTTTCACAGGTAATTCATGCTAATTTCACATACAGCTTTGAAGATTAGCATTAAAATGCTTCAATATGACCCACTACTGCAATAGCACGTAGAGAAAAAAGTATATCTTGGAAGATGCAAATCTCGGTGGTTGTGCTGGGAAGCTGATGGCCACTGTTTTTTGAATGACATATAGATTTTCCTTCTAATTTAATTTAAAGCAGAGAGTTTTATACCTTGGTGAAAAGACTTAAAATAATTACACCAAATACACTGATACAATTAAAACTGAATCTGACAGGAAGCTGTATGGATTAAGATTACTCAGCCTTTCTGCCAGCATCAATTCCAGTCAACTCAATGGATGTGCCTAAACTGTAATTCTAAGTAACGTGAAAACCAGACTAATATTACAGTACAATCATTTGAGCTACAGGCTACTCTTTTTCACAAGGCAAAGATTTTGCTCCAGGCCAAGGTGGCTGTTTTCAGCACTTCTGTTGCTATCAAAGATTTTTTCAGAGGATTTAAGGGAACTTGACATTTTGTTACACTGACTACTTTTTGAGAGTCATAAAGCCACCATTTGATAGGTTTTTCGAAACAAAGCCACCGAAAACACATTTTTATTTTTCCTTTCTCCTCTGACTGATAATTATTAACAAATTAACTGAATGACCTGTGTTTGACCATTAAGCCCCATCCATTTATTGGCATGTCTGGATAATTCATTCAGAACAATCTAGATGTGACTGCATGACCAACACCTCTCCCTGGGTTCTTCAAGGCCTTGCAGGCCATAATGTAAAAGCGATGAAGTAAAGCAGTCTTCTTTCAAAAATTTCCCCATTCTCAACCATCACATCTTCTACACTAGGAGCTTACCAACCTTTCCATCATTACATTTAACTAGCTTGTCTCAGATTCTGTAGTGTCTGAAAAAAGCACTGATTATCAGGTTTGAGTATACTAGGCTTACCACAAGCACCATACATTGTGCCCTAGCAGCTGTACAGAGCTGGAAAAGAAAATAAACTGTGGAGCTACACATGCAAAAAGAAAATAGGTGACCAATGCACTTTTCAGCATGCATCAAGGAGCATAGTTTTTTGCTAATCCTTATTTTTGTCTCTAGAATAAAGCAGCAGAAATTTGTAGCTGATCATGTTAGATACTGCTGGGAGGTTCTGAAAGATTATTATGAGTAGAGGACCCTTGAGAGGCCGCTACACATTCTAAACAAGAACAACATGAATCAGAATTGTAAGCAACAACTATCTTTCCTCATTGTTTCTTTATGCACAGATGGAATACCCTATGGAAAGAATCACAGAAAACATACACTAACCTGCATATTCCATTTCTATATCTGCCAAGGCCCGTACAGTATTTTCTTGTGTTACTTCTCCAATATCAAGCATCCCGACACTGTCATATACATGCTTTGTCCTCCTGATCAGTTCTTCTGTTCTTGTTCTAATTTGCTCTGGTGACAGGTCCCATCTCAAAAGGTTTTGGCCTGATGCTATGTACAAAGAAGCCTTCAGCTGGCTAGTAATTTCTGCTCCTAATGTCATTCTCAGCATAAGCCGTGGCCCAATGGACCTGAAAGTATAAAAAATATCAAGCAAGATATTATATAGCAAGATTCGAGTTCAAGAGGTAGTTTACAGTAAACATTAAAAAAAAGGCAACCGACCTTAAAGAACATTTTTAGAAGCAAGAACAGTCCTTTTTAGAGCCATAGCTTGTCCAACAGGACCATACACAGCCATTACCCTTATCAGTTCAGTCTAATTTTAAATAAATCAGAGGTCTGTTTTCTGCATTTTCCCTCTAAAGGATGACTAAGTGCAGACAGGGATAGAAACTTTGGTATTGACAAAACCAGAGAAATTAAGTTACTATTCAATCTTCTAAGAGAAACAGAATTACAGTTACTGAAACTACAGAAAGAGACAGCATTTGCATTTTTGAAATAAGGAATAAACCCCATATAGTGATTTGTAGATTATGAAGACCAAGAACTGTAAAGATGCGTAAAACAAGACACAGAAAAAGTCATTTGGTCACATTCACTACAACAAAGAGTTTTATACCTACAGGATGCCTGCCACAATATGCCATGAGAGGAAAACTTCTAGTTGTTGTTCACTTAAAAATTTATTCCTTTAATTGTTCTGGATTTTAAATAGACAGTTTTACTCTATCATCAGAAAAGGTACATAAGTTTACTGTAATTTATGTACTATTAATCCTGATTGTATGTCAACTATATTTCAGCTTTAGCTAACAGAAAAATTTACATATCCAACTGATCTTAGCGTGCTGTACAATCAATGGCTGCCTTCTCACTAATCTTTTTGACAATACTAAAAAAAAAAAGTGACTTGGAGCAATTACTCCAAATACAAGTTAAGAATATAACAGGCTTCTACCCTCCCACCCCAACAAAAAACTCTCAGCCTGCTTGTATGAAGGAGAAGGACACAGATTCAGGCAACTGACTATAAAGTGGGGTTTACAGAAATCCACACAGTCAACAAGATACTCACCTGGTGACTATATTAATAGTTCAGTTCTATATGAAATAGTTGCTGAGGAAGATCATATTCTGATAGTAATTAAAAGACAGTTTGCATTCAAGGAGTAAAACTTGCTGCAATGTTTAGTATTATAGAAGGATCATAGCAGCATCATAGGAGGATCTCTGACTGGCAGAGACTATCAGCCTCCCCATTTCAGTTGCATAATTTTAAAAAACCATAATAATCACATGTTGCTATGGTAATAATGAAAACTTAAAACTTTCAACCATATCTAAAGAAATACAAGAACACACACAGAGAGCCTGCTAGTAAAAGGAAAGTTTACCTAACACTATTTTACATGAAATACCTTTTTCTCTTAATGCTAGCCACTGTACCTCTATTAATTTTATTGCAAAACCAGTCTGGTATGTGCCTAAGTGCTCAGATAGGTTTTGGCATACAATTCAGAGAGCATGCATAGAAGGACAGGCAATTTTAGCCTGAAGGAAACACAAAGCAGAAGAGTGAAATGCAAACAATCTGAAAAGAGCCACATGCAGGGCTTCTGTTTGAAGGTAAGACTTTTTGTTTAAAAGTCTCACTCATCTGTAAGAGGAACTACCTAGAAATAGCCTAGCCAAAATTATTTTTATGCAAGACAACATTTCTATCTATGTGTTGAGATTTTTTTTCCTTGTTGCCACAGTTTTTTCAAAGCATCCCATACCAGTGTGTAGGCAAGATGTTCACTTTTCCCTTCTACTGGCATAAAGGAACATCAATGCCTAGTATATTGATGATTTAACTCTGAAAACGAAGCCTGAATAAAGAATATTCCTTCCACCCCTGTTGTATCTCTCCAACACCAACTCAGTTCCGACATTAATGCCTTAGTAGCTTCTCCACTGGACTACTGAAACTCTGAATCTCAGAAGTTTATCACAAATGAAGTGGCTTTCATGAAAGCAAATAGCTAAGTATTAGCGTTCTCAGAATGCATTAGTTTCGCATCCCCCAAAACCACTGAATTCTACCCTGAATCTACAAATCCACTAAAGAATAGTACTTCATTAATTTATGAACAGCTTCCCACTGGACTGCCATATGTCTAGTTTCTTCACACACTGCTAGTGCAACTCTGGAGAACCTCACAGGAGCTGAAGGGGAACGTCCTCAAAAGTAGGTTCAAGGCTCTGAACTCTACCCTGACCCCTGAGATCATCAGAAAGGATATGAAATGCACCAAAATAAGGTAAAAATAAAATAGAATCAAAGAAGCACAACAGCCTGATCATAAAAGCTGACAGCTATGCTAAAGTGCAGGATATGAAGCAGGTATTCTTTCTTAAATGGAACCTACAGCCTTCTGTCATTCATTCACCTTCACCTAGACACGTAGAAAACACAGCCCTGTCACTGACCATTTACATATTATCAGAAACAAACACTCAAACAGATTATATTAATTTCAACCTTTCCAACAAGTTTAATTAATAAAGTTGGACCAACTTCATGAACTTGAATGCACAGCATTACTTTTAAATACCAAAAAAAGATGCCACCTGATCTTAGTTGGCTACTTGTGTGGAGGAATATAAATTTGACAGCTGCATAAGTGACTGTCATAAATACTAGCAAGTGGTTGTCTTATCTGTTAAGACAGGAAAGCACAGAAATGCCTAGTTTTGAAGTGTTCATACCTTGTCTCCCCCTGCTGACACAAGGAAGCAGTCATTTATGTAGATTAACAAAGGCAATACAAATAGAAAGACCTGGAAGTCTTTCTAATTGACCACATGAAGGTGGGCCTTCAAAAACTGTAATGCAAGATTTCACGTAAAACCAATTACTACATACAAATCTTCAAATAACCATTTAAAGACATGTGTTATCTTGCTACCAGTCACTCAGATTGTACTTAGGGCCAAGGTAACTAACATCAGATTAACAAATAACAACATGCAAGTAAAACTATATGCATAGGTGAAATCTTGGGCATTTCTTTCATGGCTTAGTATTTCATACTTCGTCTACATAAAACTATAAATAAATCCTCCAAACTCCATGTATCTACCGCAATAAAACTCGTAATTAACTAACCTGATCTTGCTTGTTCAAGAAAGAAACAAAAATAATGCCAAAATGAAAGATTAAATAGATTATAACGAAACAAGAAAGAAAAGTACAGCTAAAACAGTATGTTTCAAAAATGCCCTGCAACTACACTTTGCATGTTATTAGAGAGAAAATATTACAGTAAATTGTATCACTGAGTGAAACTTGAACTTCCCAGATATAAACTGGAAAATAAATTCTATTAATAACGTTAGGAACCAGATGCAGCAGCAAATGGCTTTTTTCAAACAGCAACTGAACCAACAAGATGCAATTATTATTTTAGGCTTGCTTTTGGTAAACGGTAGCAACATTATAGAAGAGTCAACCATTGCTTGGACTGAGCAATCAGAGGCTGATTCAGTTTAAATTAGACAGAAGGCTAAACAAATGTAGGCCTTTAAATAGTGTTACACGTATAATGCAATTACCCTATGGGGCCACAGGTAGGCTGTTGCTAATGCCTGAACTGACTAGTTCAAGCCATTTCAGGTATTACACTCAGTTTTGTGCAGTACAGAACAGTAGATGTGTCTAAACAAGCCTGGCTTAAGGATAAGGTTCATGTCTAGCAGGAGTATCGCCTTAAGATATTCTTCTTCCCGTTCCTCCTTCTGCTGCTCATTTCTACCCCTGTACACCATTCTGTCAATGACAGCAACATAACTGTTGGTAGGGACATACTTCAAAAAGAGTCAGTATACAGGTGAATAAAGTGGACCAAAAAATATGCAGGGGGTGGACAGCTTTTTTTCAGCTTATCAGTTCCATCATCTATGTTATGAGTGACTTCATAACAGTTGTGCTGGCCTAAATGAAGGATCAAAAGTGTCAATAGCCACCTATTTTTTTATATATATATATATATAAAATATATATATAAAATTAAGCCTGCACTACTGCTAGAAACATACATGAAAAGCATTAGCAAAAGAAGTTTCAAGATGATTGCTGTCATTAAGCATACCATTTAAATGTTCCAAAGTGGAAAGGGTTCTTGATGCTGAGGCAATACTGACATATAGGAACAAATTAAAATAAATCGGTCAGGAATACATGTAAGCTAGAATTTTAAGAGACATCTGTAACCTTCAGGGCAGTGAGATTCTGAAACAGCTGCCCAGTAAGCACCAGGAATTGAAAACACCTCTATTTATAACATGGACCTTGACCAGCTTATAAAATGGATTATATTACTTGGTTACCTAAGGTAGCACAGGACTAGACTTGATCGCTCCAATTGTCCCTTCTAGTCCCTATGTTCCTGCAAGGTCCTTTAAAATTAAAGCACTTTATTTACATTGCATTTTTACTATGAGTATCTAACCGGCCTCTGTTGGCAGCTTGCACTGGCCTTTTTCTTGGGTGAGCCCTATGGCATCTAATAGTGTCAGTGGAATGACATAAGGACAAACAGAAATATATTATGCATTTGTGCACGCTTCATCCACCTACAGTAAGTTCAGGAGGAAAGGCACACAAGGTTTAGTCTGGACTTTCAGCTACAATAAGAAGTATTATAGAAGTAGCCGTTTCCACAAATTATGGATAAAATTATATCACACAGAAATTATTTCCACAAAAATAATCTGCCAATTCCAAAAGGAGTAAGAATGATAATTTCTACCAAAAGCAGTGTAAGGTGAATAACAACTTAAAATCTTAGTAGCTACTTCTAAAAGAGGATTTTTAACTAGAAAACAAAGCTTCTAGTTACAGACTGCCATCATTGCTATTTTTGCTAGAATGCCAGGTCATTTATTTTACCAAGAAATCTACAATTTGATAACTTGCTGCATCTGGAAAATTTAAATTTGATTTGATTTTAGAAAGGAGAAGGACCTTTATAATACTCTATTAAGGCAATACAGGGGCCAATATAACTGCTGTGAAGACAAACAAAGCAATTGAATTTGCAGACTGATTTTTAACTCGTGCAGTATTTTAAAAGTATTAAACATTTATGTAAGTCTAGTTTTGTTTATAAACATTTTCTGTGATTGGAACATGCCAAGCAACCCTCTGTTCGCATGTTCCATTAATACTATTAAAATAAAACAAGAAAGCCACAACCTGTGAAGCAGAAGCAGCAAAAGAGTACCAGCTTTAGAAAATACAAACACAAAAACGTGTAAGCTTGTCCACAATATGCTCCTACTACTGATAATCATAATACAGTCAAGATTTAAGCCTTCTGCCTCATTTAAATCTGATTATATTACAGATTATCTATGATTCCACCCAAGACTCTTTAATGGAACTTCCAGTTTTCAAATTATTCTTCACCTAAACAGTATTAGTTACAATGACAGGTATAATTTTACAGAATAAAGTCTGTAACAAATGTGTTTCTGGGAAACATAAACACAGACCAGTTTATTGTACTTGCTAATAAATCTGCCAGTTCCATGTAGCCATGCAAAAATCAGTGTATCACCTTCATGTAGAATGGAAAACCGTATCTTCTGCTGACAAAAGATGTGGGATCACACCTTCAGGGGTAAAGTGGCAGCCAAGATTTTAAGAACAGAGAAAGAAAGACATAGAGAGGGGGGTCTCAAATTCAGACAACTTTATCATCTTCTCATTTTTTAATACTCTAATAGTAAATAAATACAGTTAAGTTTTTTCTTGCTGCACTACACGCATACTTCAGGGGACATTCCTATGGATATAAATAAGGGCAGATTTGGAAATCACAATGAACAACTTTTTCAATCCATAATTTACTATATGAAGCTTTGTAAAAGCTACCAAATTAAAATTGAGAACAACAGTGCGATCATTTTGGTCTCTTTTTTGAAACAGCAGATCTCAAGTTAAATAACACTTCCTAATCCTACAGGCTGCAGAAGAAGCAATGCTGCATGCTGGAAGCCAGCATTGAGTAAGTGAAGACCATACTCACTACGTTCCGCAATCGATGTTCACAGGGTCTGAATGTTTTGACTCCTCCTAGCGGCCTTGTTAAAAAAAACCCCACAAACTAAAAAAACTAGACATGTCCCGTTAAGGCAATATAAAAACAGACAGGACAAATTATTTAATAATTGAATAATAAGCCATATGTTGGCATTTCCCTGAAGTAAGACTCAAGTGCTACAAAGCATATATAAATGACAGCAGATAGGCATGGTTTAAGCAAAGCTTTGTAACAGTCAAGCCTCATATGGAGTAGAATTTTTCTTTTTCTTTAAATGAAGAAGTTAAAAAGCATCTCAGAAACAAACCACCATGAGTATTCATCAGCATCTAATATAACCTAAGAGACAGTGCAGTCGGTCTGTGTTCTCAGGATGGATTTTATGACAGAAATTTAACAGGCTAAAAACTGTATTATTTAGAGATCCTTAATTCTTGGATTTTAAATACCTCTCCATGTTGTTTCAGTTTTGACTTACACCTTCAGACAAGTAATTGTATATTTTATAGTAAAGCAAGGCCAAAAATCAAACAAAGCAGAGGACCGAGTAACACAAGGCCAAAACAAGAAGGGGTGGTGCGGTGTGGGAAAATCCAAGACAGAACAAGCAAAGTACAGTTAAATAGCTCAAAGCTAATCACAGCGCAACATTATTACAACTGAGCCACAGGAATGAGTCTACGGCCCTACAATATAAGTCATCACTTTTTCCTGCTGGACAAACATATTTGAAATCCTTGTTACAGTTCACTTCTCAGTCCTTTCTTCTGTTTGGCTCTTGACTGTGTAAGGAACAGTAAATACATGCCTTGAATTCCTGGGCCATTTTCCTTAAGAAGTACTTGGCTCTGTGTCACAACTGTGTTTGGCACGGACAGCTCTCACTACAGCAAAAGGATAGCAAGTTAAGTACTTCCTAATTTAAAGCTCCATAACCACCACTACAGATTGTTTTGGTGGTTTTTTTTCTTAAGCTGCATTTGAAGGAATAGAACTAAACAATTAATTCTGTCACTACACTTTTCAGAAAAAAAAGCATTCTCTGCAAAGTAATTCACTGTACACTCTATATTTGGTATGCTTCTAATAATACACACTTGTAACTGTTCAGATCGATGTGAAAGAGTCAAAAAGCTACAAGTTATACAAACATTTTAAAGTCTTTATTCATACATACATTACCCTCAGTGCTGCTTTTGTGACTTTTCTATCTGGCAAAAGATGTTAACTGGTTTCTCTGACAGAATCAACATCAGAATTAGACAGCAGAATTAACAACAGAATTAACATCAACAGCAAAGTAAGTGAAAAAGGTGCTCTGCAGCAGCTAACAGAAAATCCAGACCTTAAGTGGGAACTCATACATGTGCATAACATGTTACAAATTACATATATTCTCTCCTTTTCCCCTTAGCTCCCTCCAACAACAGGATTTTGGAAACTGGTCTGATTGACATGAGGGGGTGATTTCCACACAGTAGTCTGGAGTGGAACACACAGAAGTGTCAGGATACTGTTTCTGTGGAGTGTCTGATCTCTAAAATTATGGTATCTATCATTCTAGAAAAAAACCCCAAACAAACAAAAAAACCCCAACCAAACCCAAAATTACTAGTACTGCTAAACTAGGCTTCAAACCCATACCGTGAACTGAACCCATTCTGCGTTACAGCAAAAGTCCATCACATCACAACTTGCTTGGATGATCTTAGGAAGAAAGTTGAGCGACTTTTCAACACTCACATGCAAACACTAAGTGTACTACACTTAATTTGATGGAGGAGGTGCTCATTAGGGTTATCTTACTGGTTTTATCTTATTGTTTAATTCTACCATCAGGTGAACCATGGAAACACAGTGGAAAAAAATGTTGCATTTAAGGCCTTACAGCTCTCAGGTGCTGCTGTATAAGCATCTACCATTTATCTATCATGCCTGCAATAAACAGCAGGTAAAGTGCATGTTATTTAGTGCAAACACTACACACTATTACTGTCAGGATAGTTCAGTACTTGAATGCAATCAGCTTACGCATGAAAAACAGCTTGTTGACTCCAACTGAATAAGAAATTGTGCTGCAAGACAGAGAAAACTGTTGAGGAGGGTTTGTGAACACAAAAGCTTTCTTTGATTTACACCCAGTTCATTAGTTCAGCCTGTACCATGGAAATACCCTTTGATTTCCCATTGATCTTAAGTCTTAAGTCAAGGCACTGAGAAATGTTCTTTGCCATGATTAGTTAGGTGGAAAACTATGCTTTCATGGCAGATGATGACCTAATCTCACTTACTTGCACCATTTTAAATCACTTCTTCTTGGGAACATGGTGCGTTATAACATGCTGTGGTCAGTTCAATGCTTGCAAAATGCCGAACGCACTCTGTGCTACAGTGTGCGGCTCAACACCACAAATTAGGCAAGCAAATGAAACCTGCTTTCTGCTCTGGCTTTTGAGTGAGTATTGACTTAAGAACACCAAGTACTTCCCAGGCTGGTTCCAGGCTATGTGAAAGATTGTTCCAGCATGGTAAGTATGGCCAAGAATTTCACTCCTTCTACAGTAGAAATAAAAAGTGTCTTTGTTAAAGACTGAACTCTTTTAGGAATGGTATGATGAACACATGCACACCCAATCATATTTTGCACAGAGACAAGTGTCATTCACCCCATCCTCACCTCGCCTTCCCTAATCTAAATACATGTAACATGTACAGTAAAAGAGTCTCCTCTACAGAGGGAAATCCTAGATTCACAAATCTACGGGAATTCTTTGAAGAAGTCACAACAGACATAGATCAGTTAATAAAATATATTTGATTTTCAAAGGCTGTCGACCAGAAGTTTCTAAAGAAACCGTGCTGCTGTGAGATGAGACGGGCTATCCTCTTATGGGTAAATGGTTACAAGCTAAGACAGAAACAGAAATGGCTGCTCATTTTCCTGAATGGAACTAGGTTACCAGTGGAGCCCTGCAGGGTTCCATGCTGGGTTCTGTTCTCTCACATATTTATATCTGATCTACAAAAAGGTGAGACAGATGAAGTGACAAAATTTACTGATGATAACACAGTGTACTAAAGGCAGCCACAAAAATATGTGAAAGGATGTCACAACATGGAGTAAAGTTTAAAACCACTAACAAAGTGAATTTCAGTCTTAATTACTGTGAAATGACACACACTTCTGACTTTACATACACAGCGATGAGCTGTGAGCTGATCCAGACATTCTGGAGATCTAATGGTTTAACAAAAACATCAGCCAAGAAGCAGCTGAAAAGCAGGCAATGGTTCGATTTAGTAGAAGCGGAACAGAACAAAACGCAGATTCATTATACCAGTCTGTAACACCATGAAGCACAAACATACTATGTGCAAATCTGATCCTCCCAACAATTACAAACTCTGCTGTCTTCTGTTCTCCCACCTGCTGAAACCTTTTTCTGTTCAACCAAGGCATGACAAGTTAGTAACGATCAGCTGCAGTAAGCAATGGACTCCATTCAAAGAACAAGTAACTAGGCTGGGATTCTTCAGACTGGGCAAAAACCCCAAAATAAAACAAAAACACAGAGGAAGTACTTCAGAGATGTATACAATCATGAACAGAATGGAAAGAATGAACAGGTACCAATTCCCCCTGCCCCCCCCCCCCCCCTTACCTCTGATGTAACCCAGGAGGAGATCAAACAGTTTTAGGAAGCTGTTTCAATACAAAAAGGTATTAATGGAAAATTTTTTAACATTAACAAAGTACAGTGACCATTTCCTGCTGTACTTACAACAAGTGGTGAAAAAGGTATTTAAATCAATATCAAATACTTTATTATTACTTAAGAAGAAGGTACCTTCAGTTTCCAAATGCAGCTTACAAAAAGATAGACCTTTTAATTTTTTCTAAAGAAAAAAAAAACTTCCATCCTTCTTTTCCTTTCTTTCCTTCTTTTTGTTGGAAAAATCTATAGGACTAACAAGGACAGTAAACACGAAATATGGACAACAGTGAAAATGACTATATAAAAAGGATGCAAATGTATATTAGGAAAAGAAAATAGTTGTGTACCTTACTTGAAAACTGTAAATTGGTCAATCGATTTACAACAGCAGGAGCCCTATAAAAAGAAAAGGTTCTGGATCTTATTTTCTAACTGCTAGTACCCCTCAATCCTAACACGACCTGAACAAAGGCTGTGAAATAGGACAAAACCGGTCTATTTTATGCAGTAAGCACACAACTGTCATTTCTTAAAGGTCAATAAGGGGTAACCATCTTCATTTTATGCTCAAACTCAACTCCATTCTCATTACCACAACGCATTTACATTGTGACCCTCTTACTATTTCCATGTTTCCTATTAAATCTGGTCCTTTGCTCATATTCCTCTGCCCTCTCAATTTCTCCAGTGCTCATTTGTCTAGTCCGTCCAGAACTGCCTACAAGCCGCCTTCTACACGGATTTTCTGGGTTCGTTCAGAGCTAGTATTCATTACAGAGCTTAATCCTTTATTGTTAAAAGCCTTCGCTAACGTATCTGCAGCCGTCCCGCCCCTCATGTAATGCTGAAATAGTGACACCCCTTTCTGTAAAGCTACGTGAGGCACACCGCCCGGTGTCGCCCCCCACGCCGCCCGCTGCAGGGCCCCGCCGCCGCAGCCATTGCTCCCCTGCCCGCTTCTCCAGCGGTACCTCTGAACACCCGGTGCAGGGACCGCAGGGCAGAGCCCTCGCCTGCCCCGCCCCGCCCCCCGGCAGCGGTACGTTACGAAGGTTATTTCAGGGAAGGCGGACTGCGGGAAACACGCTGGGAGCTGAGGCCTCACACCCCCCAGACTGTCACACTTCCCGTCCTATTGTCTGCCTGGCCCCGGCGCACGCCCCGCACACCCGCGGCCCGCACCGCACCGCCCCGCCGGCCAGCGGGCGCTTCTCTCCTCGAAGCCGCCCGGCAGCTCTCCCCGCGGCGCGGCCGCACTGGCCTCAGCCAGGACGCCCGGCCCCGGCCCGGCTCCCCCGAGGGACGAGGTCCCGCCCGTCAGCCGCGGGCGGCTGTAGGAGGCTTCCAGTCGGGCGGCGCTCGCCCCAGAGACCGCCCGCCGCCGGGCCCTGAGGCGCCCCCTCCCGCCCCGCGCCTACCTGCGAGCCGCGCCCGCACACGCGGCCAGCATGGGGAGGGGGCTCGGGCAGGGGGGCCGGGCCAGCACCGCTACCGCTACCGCCGCGCGCCCGCTTCCGCCGCCGCCTCCCCACGCCCTTCCCGCCGCTACCGACCGAGCAGCCCGCGCGCCTCCCCCTTCCGCTTTCTCCCTCGCGCCGCGGCGGCGCGCGCACCCGCCCTCACGCCCCTTGTCCCTTCCCACCCGGCGGCGGCGCGGACGGCGGCGGGGACGGCGTTGGAAGCCGGGCGCGCCGCGGCTCGCACGGTAAGGGCGATGCCCTGTCCCTGTGGCGGGGGCGGGGAGGCTGCGCGCCGCCCGCCCGGAGCCCCGCGTCCCCGGCGCTCGGGGGTGGCGGGGCGGGCTCCGTCCGTGCGTTCGGTGGGCCCGAGGCGGCGGGAGGGGCCGGGCGGCGCGGCCACCGTCCACGGAGGTGCCGAGGGGGGCTCGCCAGCGGCGGGGCGCCCGCTTGTGCGCGGCAGCCCTGTCCTTCGGGCCTGAGCGAGCGGCCCGGGCCTGCCGCGGGGCACGGGCGGGGTTCGCGGCCCCTGGCCGTGCCCGTGGGGGCGCGCCCCGTCCGGCGGGACCCCGCGCTGCCGGCGTGGCGGGGCGAGCCGGCGGCTCTCCCGTGCGGGAGCCCGGGTACGGCGGGCGCCGCCGCTGTGCGTCCCCGGCAGCCGTCCTGCGGGGAGCCGCCTCTGCCCCGTCCCTACGGCGGCGGCTGCTCGGCCTGGCTTGGCGGCACGTCGGTTTGCTCGGGGGTTGTAGGGGGAAGGAACGTAGCGAGGGCTGGCCCTGGTCTTCCCGTTCGTTTAACGCCCTTTCCACCGGCTTCCCTGGCGACTGGGCGAGGTTGTGCCCTTTAAAATCGTGGTGGTTTAAGGAAAAATAACTTGGTAAGTTGGAACTAAAATTTCCTTCGAGTTATGTAACTCCCAACTGATGCTGAATGCAGATCAGACTGAGCCGGTAGTGTCACTGATCACAAGTGTGCACTGTGGTCACAGTGTTCCAGTTTTTTTGTCCAAAGTGAATATAAACCGTTCAGCAGCACAGTGTCATAGAATACCTTTTATTGAAGTGTGCTTCTTTACGTTATTATGTTTATTGTTGTGGCTTTTAAATTGATTTTGACTTCAGCATGTGCCCCAGCTTCCAAGCACGTATGTCTTAGAAATAAAATCTGAACTAGAAAAAAATAAAAATGGTAAGTTACTAAATTATTTTAGACTCAGTGAACTCTCCCACAGGAATTAACCTTGAGGAAATCTGTGCTCTTTTACTGATAGTTAGAGGAGATGATTGTAGGACTTCTCCCTAATCCATACAATTTAACCACTTGTTTCAAGGAATCACTTTACTGGGCTTTCTGGTGAAGGGTAATTTTTCAGTCTGTTGTGTGTACTTTTCACTGGGGTCATGGGAGGTTGGAATACCCTAGGCATTCGTTTTTCTGAAGTGAGAGAACCTGTTGTTTTTAAGACATAGGAGAAACTCACTACTTTCAAGATGTCATCAGTCAAACGCTTGGTTTATGCAGTCATCCATTTCTTGAGAGAGCAGAGTCAGATGGATACTTTCACTCCAGATGAGCAAGAAAGCTTGGAAGGTAAGTGATAAAGGTGCTAATATATATATGCATGTATAATACCTACACATGTATTAAATTGCTAGATGTATTTTATCATAGAAAGTAACTGCAGTGTCCTAACTGAAACTGCCACCAAATATTATCTGTGAAGAAGATCATGATCTTAATGTTTCTGAGATTATTAATTTTAAAACATCTCTCATTTTTAAAATGTTCTAAAGTTACAACATGTGTACTACCTTAAGCAACAGGTATTTTGAATCACAAGTTAAGCACTGCTACAGTGCAGACTATGGTAATGATTGTGTACGTGTCCCACAGATTTTTGCCTGCTGATTCCTTTTCTCTTTACTTTTATGTTTGGTTTCTTTCTGCATTTTGTGTCTGATAGTAGCTGTGCTGGCCATGGAGGAAGTAAAACAATTACCATATATTGGTTTTGGTATATGGGAAGAACTCATGATAAAATAAATGCTTTGCATTTCTTTTTCACCTGAATAATGATTCCAAACAGTGCCCGGTAGTGAATTCATTTTCAGTACGGTATAGTTTTTATTATACATCCAGGTGTATCTATCTGTAGACGTAGCTACAGAAAGAGCGACTTCTGTGTGTATTCCTCTTTTGACACACATTCATTAAGTCTTTGTAACTTCATAGTGTCTGTCTTTCTCCTTCATACTGCTCTTATTCCTTTTCCCTAATTCCTGGAGACATCATAGCGGGTGGTATCACAATGTAGAATTAAGCCAGAGAGGAACAAAAAGTCTTAATTCTGCAGTGAACTTTTCGTGGTGTCTATTTAAAAGACCTCTGCACTGCTTCAGGAAGTCTTTGGTTGTAACACTCAGCCAGAGGAGGAATTTGGAAGCAAGAGAGTGAAGTCTAAGACCAGCAGTGCAATAAACAACATCCAGGCAGTTGATCACTGAGTTATCCGCAGTCTGCGGTGTAGAGAGTAGCCTTCCCTGAGGTGCAAGTCAAGTCCTGCTTCTCAGAGGCATAAACTTAAAAAGATAAACCTGGGGTGTGCTTCCTTCCAGTGTCTATTGGTTTTACAGTGTAGTTGTTCACTAAGCAAGAAAGAGACATTTGTATTGTGATATTCAAAGGATACTGCCAAAAGATTTTGTTTTACATCAGAAACTGGAGCATTTTGTACATTTGAAAAGTGGTAGTCATCTATGAATTTAACCTGAATTGGGTTATGATGATGTTCAGCTATGAAAGAAAGTAATGTTTTTTGAACTCACGTAATGAGAGATGAAGAGTTCTCCTTTTGCTTTTATAATAAAACTGATAAACAGTGGGTTATATCTGAAAATTTACCTGACAACCTGTCTTAGGCCAGCCTTAGCCAATGTCAATACAAAAGAATCAGTTTTAAGATTCTGTTTTCTGAACAAAAAATATTGTAAAACCTCAGCTGTGCTTAAATGGTGATACAAAATTTACCATTTTAATACAGATATGGAATCCTAATTTTAAAGCTGTACCCTGCCAAAAGCATGGTACCATATGCAATGTGTTAAAGGATAGGAGATGGGCATTCTGAATAATTGGCTTGTTTTAGTTGTGCAAAATAATCTTTAGTGCATGTGGAGTAGCAGTAGCCCAAATCCCACCCACTGAAATGTTTAATGTTAGATGGAGGTATAAGGGATGAAAAAATTTGACTGATGTTTTTCGTTGGTACCTTGTGTATCTACTTGGTGCCTCTGAAAAAATAAAACACTGTATGATTAAGTGTCTATGCCAGGAAGTGATTTAAACACTTCCCGTGCCCCACAAAACACACAAGGAGTTAGAACATTACAAATAAAATTGAGACTTTATCAGTAGAAGTCTAGCATGTATTCAAACCACATTTATATTGATAACCTGCATTCTGTATGTTTGAATCATATACCAATGTCAATGGTAGTGTAAATTTCCTGTAGGGATTTTGTACTTGCATGGTGAATAAAAATGCCTTGTTTTGAGAAAGCAGACTAACTGGAAGGTAGACCGTAGAAATATACTCTCCTGTAACTTAGGATCTAGAGCAGCGGTCCAGATTTCTGGTAGTTAAATATTCAACTCTGTTCTGTGAACTAGAAACTTTACTTCTTCCAGGTTACATTTTAGACAGTGTATATTATGGCAGTTATTTCTCTTTCCTGTTTACAGTTTCTTTTTCTTTTTTATTTCTTGTCTATAGCACCTGTTTCTGTGGGATTAAAGCAGAAACTCACTACAACATGCACAAGGCTTTATTTTTTTTCTTACTTCTAAGATCAATGTACTGCTATGAATTTCTCTAAGGCAGTGTTTTCAAAACAGTGGAATGCATCCCTTAAGGCAAGGGATGCATGTAATGCTGGAGATGGGGAGCCTTGTTGTGTAATCTGAAGCAAGATGACACCAAGTACTAAATGGACCTTAACAGCCCAATTAATGTTGATTATTCAGTGATCAATATCCCGCATATCTGCTATGATGCCTTGATGTTGCTTGCAACTTGTGCTTGGACAGCAAAAAAATCTGGAGCTATGTGACACTGGGGATGCTGAGCTGGGCTCCAGCATAGCCCAAGTGCTCTTGTCAGGTAGTAGGTGTTTGTGTGAGTCCCAGCTGTTCAGCAGGGAGGGAGGTATCTGTACTGGTTTGCAAGGTGGTCAGCACAAGCTTCAGCAACTGTGTAGGCCTCTGAAAGTGTGTGTGATGATGGAGATAATAGGGAGAACATATAACTTTGGCCTGATTTGGAAATCAGACACAGGAAAAAACTTAGATTAATAGCTCATGTGGTACCGCAAGTCTTTCCCAACTTACTGATGATATTGAGCTTGCAGCAGTTGACAGTGCTGCACTTTGGTAATGGGTTAGTGAGATGCTGGCAGTCTAGTCTCTTGAAATACTTTTCAGACAAAACCAAATCTTCAGTCCTTTGATTTTACTGGGGTCAGGTTTTTATGTCACATTAAAACAAGTTAGTTTGTTGGTCTTGTCACAACTTAGTACACCTTCTGATTTGGAAAAGTTTCTGGTTTGGCTATGTTTATTTTTACACAGGTTTCTACTGTTGACTTGCATGTTAACTAGTGGTTATTATTCTAATCTATGGATTCATCCCATAAGAGATCCTAATTTTGTTATACCTGTGATAGATAAGATTGTAAGGGTTATAAACTCCATTTTTCAGTTAAAAGATAACTGTGGGAGTTCACTGTAACAACTGATTATTTCATGGAAGTGCTTACCAGTAATAATACCATACTCAGAATTGTTTTGTTTAAGCATAATTTGCACTGCTGCACTTTGCAGGAATCTCCTGTATGAGAGAGTTTGTTCTCGCAGTTTTAATGCCTTGAGAAGGATAAAGGAAGGATTTGTATTTGAAATTGATACAAAACTACAAATGAGGTGAGGCATTTAGGAAAGGGAACGCGTTTAGGTCAAAATAAGTTTGAGGGGAAAATTGGTAAGTATACTATGGCAAGTGGCTTCCTATGAACTTATATAAGGAAAAACAAGATATGCAGTTCCACTGATTTTATGATAGGCTTGGTAATAAGTATTATTAATAAATAATTCAGAATTCAGCATGAGTGCTTGCTTTACAAGAATTAAGTTTTTCTACATATCAGTAGACAAAATACTTTAACCCAAATGTTTCAGCACTCTTATTGGGTAATTTAGAACCTGGCAAATTGATACATTTTTAGCATTTATAGGTTATAGGCACAAGTTGAATGCATATTTAGCAAAGTATTAAATTGTTGCATGTTATTAACATTAATTTTGTATCACACTTGACTCCTTCTGAATAATGTCTATTCTATGTTATCAGAGTTTTCTGAGAAATGACGTCTTCCAGGTTTTACTATTCAGTTTACAAGTCTACTTCTGCTTTTCTCCCAGTTGTGATGTAGAAAACAGGGTCCTCATGTTGGTGGTACTGTCATTAACTTTCAGTAATTTTACTTCTTTAATTTTGTGACAGGGTTCAGGTTCATTATAATGTAAATAAGAATTCAAATTATATTTATTTTATTGATATTGGACTGAAATTAAATTTAAATTCTAAGATTCAGGTTTTACTGATCCTTAATGTGAATTCAGCTACTCTTGGTTATCTATAGTTCGAGTTAAAAAAGTAATTTTTCTCTTCAAACTAGGCTTTGCTTCTTTGTTCCTCCTCAGTTTTCAGTCTAAAACATTTAGATGATATACTTTAATAAAAAACTAGATTCCCAAGATGATAGGGAAAATGATAGAATTCGAGATACTATGATTAACAGAATACATATATCTATATGAATTGTATATAATAATTTATCTTCTTTTGTCTAAAAACATGTGAGCACATTGAAAACTTAAGTTAGGTATTTGGATCTACTTTTTTTGTAGAATTACTTATTGTGAGTGTATTTGCATTATTGGAGGTTTGGGAGGGTTGTTTATTCCTTACACAACAGAACATGTGAAAGGATAGTGCAGATATTTTTTTTAAAAAAATAGGATAAAGGCTTGTGATTAATGAAGCATTTTACTAATAAACAGTGTCTTCACATTAATATATCCTGTTCTAGAAAAAGGTAAGGAGTAATAAGTATCTTGCATTTATTCTTTACCGTAAAGGGTGAGCCATATTCTTCCAACTGTTATGGCACACAAATATGTGGCAGTTGTGGTGTTTTGTGGTGAGGCATGTGACACATGCATAGTTGTATTACAAATTGTGGTGGTTTTGTTAAATACTAATATTTTTATGTTTTGAAAAAAGATACTAAATGATTGAAATAAAAGTTTTAAATTGGTTTAAGAATAATGGCTGAAATATGTATGGATTCTGTGTAGCTTATGCTATTTTTCAGCAAGTCAGTTCTGTGGGGACAGAGTCATCTCTCTTTATGTTCCAAAGACCTGCTTTTACTAGCTGAATAAGGATGTGAATCACAGCTTTATAAATGAATTAGTGAAATTACACTTCTGTTGAGAAACTAGTGAGTTTTTTATTGTTTTCTTCTTCCTTGTAAGTTGCAATTCAGTGTTTGGAGACTGTCTTTAAGATTAACCTGGAAGATACTCATCTTGCACCTCCACAGCATTTGATAGAAATGTTCACAAATTCTTTTCACAAGGTAAGAATTTAATTTAGATTCTAGAGTTACTCTGTGAATATGTGCTAAGATTTTATATTGTATACACAACCCTAAAGTGCTGTATAGGTCAAGACATCATGGAAACTTAAGGAAAACATGAAAAAAATGACATTTCCATAGAAGCTTTCAGAATAAGAATCTTTTGGGGCAGTGGGAAGAACTGACTTCAGCTAGACAAGGATAATTCCATACAGAAAATTACTATGCACTGGATGTCTCATTCTCACTTGAAAAAATTTATCCTTCAGGTAAGCATTTTGTAGTTCCTAGGGATAAATATCTGCGAAGTGCTTGAGTTCATTCGTAGTTTGTTGATGCTTCTCATTCCCTTCTGGAAATAACTTAGTTGTTCAGTTTTAAAAATATGTCCATGAACACCAACCTTAAAATGGGAACTTTAAAAATGTGTGCTAATAATACATGTTATTTGGAATCCCCAGTACAGGAGGCACAGGAACCACCAGGGTGGCAAATAGGAAAGTCAGAACTAAGAAAATCAAGACTGTAGAAATGTATCAGCTCTCTTCCCCTTGACTTCCTTAAAATGTGTGGTGAGCCGTAAGGTTTTTTTAGTAGTAGAAGGCAAGCTATCTTTCTCTTCTAAGGGTATTTAATGATGTTTAGTTCTTTCATACTTCCTGTGCACTACAGAAAATCTGATTGCTTGTTGATACAATGCTGCCCAGAATGAAAGAAGTTTTTAATAAAATCAGGGCTTAAATTTTAATGAAAAAAATCTTGGATTTATTTACATACAGAATGACATGCTGCCTCTCTCAGATTCTTTACCAGAGGATGTTGAAAAGGCTGACCAACTGAAGGATGAAGGTTTGTAATAAACATAGGAATAAACATCTTATGCTTTTAGTAAGATTTTTGAGTTAGCATGGGTAGTGATAGTATAGCAGTGGGGCAATACACACCCTGCACAAAAACTTCAGCTTGTATTCTCTGGTGATTGTTGTGTTGTAAGAGGGCTAAGTGATTTGCTCCATCTGGGGTTTAAGAAAATAGTCTATTCTCTCCCTTGCTCAGGAGGTTGCTTAAGAACTAAGGGGTAACATGTGAAGTCCAGGGCAATGTTCCTGAGTAGTAGAAGCCTTAAGGAATGAACAGTTACTGTTCAGTATACTGTAGATTTCTGTTTGTCCATGGAATTGGTATACAAGTTTCTACTTTATATTGAAAAGGCTGTTTGTTGTCAGATTATGTACTAGCTGAATATTAAAACATTGGTTAAAAGCTGACCCAGCTGAAGCCAGTAGAAAAATCCTTGTGAAATTACTAGGGTTATTTCACATATGGGAAATATTTTGTGTGCTCTATAAAAACTGCAGAAAAGCCAGTTGTATATTTTCCCTTTGATAGGTGTTACTGCTGTTACGTGAGGAAAAGCAGCTGTACTGTAGAAGTCTTCACTAATGCTACTCAAGAAGGAATCCATTTTGTTTATAATCCATTTATTATAAAGAAAGGGAAGAAAATAAAGGCGTGTAGCACTGATAACTGATATGAAATGTTATCAGGTGGATTGATGCTTTATAGATCATATTTTTTATGACCTGTTAGATTTTAAGATATTTGAGTTTTATAGAAAAAAATAAGTTTCTAATTGCAAGGCAGATTTAATCCTCTCAAAAAATTCAGGATAATGATGTGGAAAAAGTTCTAGGGTTTTTGAGAATGAGTTCCATGTCCGTTATCTTAAAGCTGGTCATCTGTAGTCATGAATGCAGTCTGTTACCACCTCTGAAAGTAAGTTTTCCTAATTGTTGAAGTTTCTCATTAGCTCTTCAGTTCTAAGGATAAGAGTTCAAACAAAGTTAGGTCCCAAGCGAAAATTAGTTTGTAGGTTGTAATGTACCATGCAGTACATGCTGGCTTTTCATTTTGCTGTCTCTTAACTGTCAGCTCATGGAAAGTGAAGAGTACCTGTAGCACTCACTATAGTTATTGGACTGTAGAGATATTCAGCGCTTCCCAGGTGTAGGTGTTAGAGCAATGCCTGTTTTAAATCTGTGACTGTCTTTTCATCTGGCAGTCCACAGGACTGAGGAAATGAAATTAAAGTGTGCTATGTGTTAGTTTGTGTGTGGCATTACTAAAGCAATTCCATGTCTGAAAAAACTGGAAGGGTCTAAACTTAGACAAAGGGCCATTTAAAGTGTCAGCTATCAGGGCATTAGTAAGTAGTTTGGAACTGCTTGAAATACCTCTCGTTAATTTCCCATAATAAAATCAAAACTGCCTGTCTTGTTTTCTAATGCTGATCTGTCATTAATCCTCCTCATTTTCACACATGTAATATCTATCACGACTATCATTCTTTTCAGTTATGAGTATCTTCTGCCTTGAGTTAGGGAGATAAATTCAATAACTTGGGGAAGTCCATTTGACCTGTATCTTCTGTAATAATGTGATTCTATAACTATGCCATTTCCTCATTTCTATCGTACCTTACCAACATAACTTCCCTTACCTTTGTAGCCACCAGCCTGCTCCACTTCAGCTCTTAAATTAGTCCTAGGATTTGTAGAAATTGGGCAATGAATGGCAAAATAAAATCAGATTGCTGAATTTTCTTTATTGGTTGCTATAAAACCAGGAAGTAATGTACCCTCCAGACTTGTAAATACTTGAATTTACTTGCCTACCCTTGCGTATCACTTGACACTTTGGCTTAATGTAAGCTATGTAAGAGCACAGATTATGTTCAGGTTTGTATAGTGTAACAGTGGCTTGGCCGGAAAAGATCTGTGTGTTACCACAGTATAAACTGTAACAATAGGTAGTATTTTCATTATAGAGGGCACACATTCAAAAGTATAACCATTTGTGGTTTGTTTTTTTAAGAACTTTTGTCTGGCATTAAAATAAAATATTACTGTTGCTTTTCCTTTTGTCCTGAATTGCTTAATCTCAGCAGAAATTGTGGGTCTGGCTATTCTTCTGTTTTCCTTTAGCCAGTTTAGATCTGGAGAGAGAGTGCAAAAAAGGTGCCCACTGATATTAACTCCAGTTTAGCCCTGTACCCCAAGTCATCCTTAGGTCAGAGCAGTATGGAAAATTCTAACTTTGATAGTCGATGGCGGTTTTGTTTTAGAGAAAGGTTAACTGCTGCAATCTTGTTGAGCGCAGATAACTTGCAAGTCTTTCATCTGGTAACAGTATTTAGTGTACAGACCTTTGCTTTAGATCAAAGGAAAGATGTGTAGATAGTGGGCCTGTTGAAGTGAGACACATATGGTTACATTCTGTGTATATGTTGAAGGTAGACATGCAATTACAGTTTCAGTTTGCTTTCCCACTGACAAGGATTGCTGACCGTAAGTCTAGTATATCACTATTTGGAAGAGGTGATTTTGTATTACTTTGATGATACTTAGTTACTTAAATCCAGTTTTGTTTATTAAGCTCTCCATGTTCACAACAAGTATAGTTGTTTTCAGTTAGTACAGGCACCTAGGACTGCTTGCTTCACAGTGGTTTGCTTTCTGTCGGAGGCAAAATGTTGCACTGAGCTTTTCCTGTGAGGTGGATGGAGAACTGGCTGAACAGCAGAGCTCAGAGGGTTGTGATCAGCGGTGCAGAGTCTGGCTGGAGGCCTGTAGCTCACGGTGTTCCCCAGGGGTCAGTACTGGGTCCAGTCCTGGTCAGCTTACTCATCAGTGAGCTGGATGAAGGGACTGAGTGTCCCCTCGGCAGGTTTGCTGATGATACAGAGCTGGGAGCAGGGGCTGATACCCCAGCAGGCTGCGCTGCCATTCAGCGAGACCTGGACAGGCTGGAGAGTTGGGTGGGGAGGAACCTGATGAAGTTCAGCAGAGGCAAGTGTAGGGTCCTGCACCTGGGCAGGGACAACCCCACACACCAGCACAGGCTGGGGCTGACCTGCTGGAAGGCAGCTCTGCGGAGAAGGGCCTGGGAGTGCTGGAGCACAGCAAGGTGCCCATGAGCCAGCAGTGTGCCCTGTGGCCAAGGCGGCCAGTGGGATCGTGGGGGGATCAGGAGGAGCGTGGCCAGCAGGTCGAGGGAGGTGATCCTCCCCCTCTGCTCTGCCCTGGTGAGGCAGCACCTGGAGTGCTGTGTCCATTGCTGGGGGCCCCAGTTCAAGAGGGACAGGGAACAACTACTGGAGAGGGTCTAGCAGAGGGCTACAGAGATGGTGATGGGGCTGGAGCATCTCCCTTCTGAGGAAAGGCTGAGGGACCTGGGCCTGCTTAGCCTGGAGAAGAGGAGACTGGGAGGGGATCTTATCAATGTCTACAAATATCTTAAGGGCGAGTGTCAAGAGGCTGGGGCCAGGCTTTTTTCAGTGGTGCCCAGTGACAGGACAAGAGGCAACGGGCACAAACTGCAACACAGGAAGTTCCACCTGAATATGAGGTAGAACGTCCTTACCTTGAGGATGGCCGAGCACTGGAACAGGCTGCCCAGAGAGGCTGTGGAGTCTCCTTCTCTGGAGATTCAAAACCTGCCTGGATGCGACTGTATAACCTGCTGTAGGTGAGCCTGCTTTAGCAGGGGGTTGCACTAGATGATCTCCAGAGGTCCCTTCCAACCCCAGCCAGTCTGTGGTCTATAGAAACCTGTTGACTTATCCCTTCTCTTGCTTATTTTGGGAGAGAGTTGAAATATTTTGCCAAAATACAAGGAAGTCAGTGAAAGTCTATAACTTTCCTGGTAATTTCTTGACATTTCTGGGAAAGCAGTGCGTCTGTGTGATCTAGCAGTCCAAAGATCTGCAGTTGCAGAACCAGGGACAATCTTAGGCTTGGGCACTCTGTACTAGGACTTTTTATCTACTACTTTGTGATTGGGAAGGAAAGAAAGTACTGGGACTGCTCTGTGTTGGTGAAGAAAGAATGAATAAGATATCATTTGTTTTGAAAGACCTTACTTTAGAATTTTCTTTCCATAGAAAATTGTATTTTTCTGTTTTTTCACTGGACATTAAAAATATGAAATATGAAACTTTGTTATAGAGTAGAAGTTCTGAGGTTTGTTGGTGAGAAATATTTCTTCTGAATCATTTTAGATTGCCTGTGCTGTACATACTTCTCATTATCTTAACGATTGAGTTCTGTAGCTTCAGAAAAGTGGGGTTTATGTGCTTAGTTTTGCTTTTGATTTTCCATGTTATATGAACAGTTAAAAGCAAGTTGTTGGGATATGTGAGAAAGTAAGATCAAAGAGGAATCAACATACAGCCTTTTGGATTACAAGGCTTGCAAAGACAGTTAAGACTGATGAATCTATATTAGAGTGGAACTGCAATTACAATTACACTTCTCAACAAAGTGATCTTTGCTTAACAGCAGAAACTACCTGGAAAGTTTAAAATAGCAAAATGAGATGGGGAAAGTTTATGGGGTGGACTACAACGTACATAATAGACTTTATGGACATAGTAGATATTTTTATGTGCATTATTCCATGGCAATTTTATTCAAATTATTAAAATGCAATTGTAACTACCATATATAGATGCTGTAATGTGCTCTGTATCTTTCATACACAGCACTGTTTCTTTTAACCACTAAAGAGCTTTTTATAATGTATTTCAGGTAATAATCATATGAAAGAAGAAAATTATGGTGCTGCAGTGGATTGTTATACTAGAGCTATAGAACTGGACCCAAACAATGCAGTCTATTACTGCAACAGGTAAAATAAAAACAATACACAGTCTTCATTCCCAAACTTCATTAACGTTATTCAAAGATAAATTGTAAAGTAGATCAAAACAGCACGACAATATGAAACCCCCACTATTTAAAAATATATCATGTTAAATTTACAAAGGATCCAAAGCGGAAGTGAGCTCATTCAGTGTATCTCTATCAGTGAAAGGTGTGATACGGGCTTTAAAATTACTTGTAACACTTAAGATCAGATTTTTGTGAGTTAAATTGTCTATATTAAATCATAACATAGGCTGTGCTTCCCAGTTGAGAGTAGTAAGAGCCTTTTTTTCTGATGTTCTAGTGACTCAGCTGCCATCTCTATCTCCCCTAATACGGACTTTCCCTGGAAAAAATATCATTGTAGGAATACCACTTTGGAGATTTTAAGCGTTGTATAAATACACAGCATTTTATGCATGACCTCTTGAAAAATAACAAGGCTGCTGCTGTTAGTTTCATTGTGAAGTTTCATAGTGAAGACACAGTGACATGGGAGCATGTGAAGTCTGGAAGTGCATGTTAACCCAGCAGCAGAAGTATGCTCTTTCAGTATACTACCCAGAAGACCAGCATAAGAGCAAAGGCAGTATAGTCTGTGAGCCTGCTGGAAGCAGCCTGCCTTTAGAGCAGGGGTCCTCAAACTACGGCCCAGGGGTCGGGTACGACCCCCAGGGCCCTCAGTCCGGCCCCCAGTATTTACAGACCCCCCTGCCCCACCCCCGCTGGGTGTTGGGGGGGGGAAACCAAGCAGCCGCAGATGACTGCCTGCCACTGCATCCGCGCGCCGGACCCCTGGTTAAACAGTTTGAGGACCCCTGCTCTGGAGCCACTCTGCTCTACACTCGTCAGTGCCCCTGTTACCAGAAGGATATCTTGACTTGTTGTCATTCTGGCCCTGTGGCACTATACCCAGTGGATTTTTCTATTTTTGAGCTGTGCTTCCATTACTGCAGAATTTAGTTTGTGATAAATACAAGTGAAAGATTCAGTGTTTCATGGCAAGCATAAAGAGAAAGAAAACGCCGTTTACTTATTTTACATCTTTCAGATGGCAGTTCAAAGTGTGAATCATTTATTTTCCTTGAGAAAAGTTATCACATAAGTGATTTTAGGTATAAAATGGAAATATAAGACCAGATTCAAAAGCCTTCCAAAATCACTGAAAGTTTCCTTAGTAGCGTGGGCTTAAGCACCAAGTCTGTAATCAGCAAAAGCAGAAATACTTCACTCTGTGTGCTGTGTCATCACATACCACATTTCTGAGGACCAAAATTAATCTTGATGTCAGTAACCACAGTATTGTATGAAGTTATTTAAAAAGACAGGCAGTTGCCTGGAGTAATGCAGTATTTGAATAAACATAGGCCTTATTCTTATCTTTCTTAAGCTAGTTTGGGAGCAGTGGAGATGTATTGCCTTCAACAGTATTGCTTTTTACTCACACCAGCGAGAAAAAGAGAGACCTGAGATGCCCTAGAAGTTTTAACTCCCATATAAATTTTTTGTAAATATGGAGAAAACATTTTTTGTTCAAACACATGGAGATTAAGCATGGGAAATTTCAATTATTAACCTGTTCCAATGTCCTTTTTAATTTGGGCAAGTCTCTAATATTGTTGTATAAAGTCTTCAGCCCTTAGTATTTGTCTTGTATAGAGATGCAATTGTAGTGTAGTAATTCCGAGATTATTGAGAAATGTTACCCTGATTTATGTTGCAAGCATGAGCTGCTGGATGAAAAACTGAGCAGCGAAAAACCACAGCATTCCTCTGAATGGCAATAAAACGGTACTTTTTGCTAGAAAATGCTAACTGTATAAAAAATATCTGCTTAAACAATGATTTTATGTAAGTTATTACTTCAGAGTGTTACATCATAAATCCTATTACAAGTATTTTATGTATAGTCATATGCTGGTTCTAAAACATTAGAACTATTTATCTTTTGTGTCCTCAAAGGGGAGTGCATGTTCTCAAAAGCACTAATCTAGCAATGGACTGAAGCACGTACTTAATTCAGAACATGAGCTTGTCCTACTTGATTTGAGGAAAGCTGAGGCATTACCTAAATAGTGACTTTAGTCAGTAACATTAAACGTGTCTGAAGTTAGTCATGGACATGTAAATATCTAAGCTTGGGTTTTTTTCCTTTTATTCTTTTTCTGACAAAGGTGTCTCACTTCCCTCCCATCTTCCTCTTAGGGCTGCTGCTCAAAGTAAGCTCAACAACTACAGCGAAGCAATAAAGGATTGTGAGAGTGCCATAGCAATAGACCCAAAGTACAGCAAAGCGTATGGGAGAATGGGGTAAGCTAATACAAATCTGAGTAAACACTGAAGACCCAAGTGTAAATCACCGTAGATTTTCTGAAATAAGTGGAGCTAGGTTGTTTTATTTAGCTGACATTCTTATTCTGAAAATGTAGCAATTCTTTGGAGAGGACCCTATGAGGCTGTCAGCTTCAAGTTTTTGATTGTGGTTGATCTCAGCATTTTCATATCAGATTTCATCATTTTGCATTTTTTTTCTTTCAGTTTATCAACTTTGCAGATTTAGTTTAGAAAGTTATGATGTATTTTTTCTACCTCCTACCTAGTTATGAATAACCAACATTCTGCAGATGGAACAGTGTGTTAATGATGCTGTTAGAGAGAATTATAAAAAAGTATTGGGGCTTCACTCTAGCGGGAACAGAGGCTTAACTTTTCTGTTCAATAGGTCTTTGGAAATAGATGTTTTAGCAAGCCTAAGCCATGTACCTTTGGCAGTTTTTCTCAGTCATGTCTGAGAGATTAACTGTATAGCCTCTTTTGGCAATGGGTCTGATTAAGTGCTCTCTGAAAAAAGTGTCAGGAGTGCTCTGAATGAGATACCTACTTGAGTGAAGAGCCATTCTTCCAGGATGTGTAGCTTTGCATTTGCAATAATCAAACATATTGTGGGTGTGGGCTGAATGCTGCATAAGGCTTCTGAGGTTATATCTACACTAGTAAATTAAAAAATGCTTCAGCTGGCACAAAATGGCCTGTGTCCATGGTATTAAAATCTAGTTTGTAGTGTGGAGCGGCCACATCCAAACTGCCTATTGCTAAATTATGTTGGCTGGTATTAAATTCTGAACCATGCCCCAAAATTGTCTGGGATAATGCTTGTTGGCCTGGGACAAAACCATGGCAAGGGGCATTTATTTAAGACCAAATATGATGGAATTCTATCACTTGAAAACTTTCAGTGGTACAGTTTTACTAATACAAATGTAGCCTGACTGGCTTTTAAGATAATTCACTCACTTTGAAACTTTAGGGAATATTGAATTGGTTTTGTCCTATTTGACTCTCTTCAGATTGTTTCTTCATATAGCACAATCCAAGATTGCCTGATTTCAGTGAAATGGAGGGAAGCTACAGGCTGATTTAACTGGAAATTGGAGGTTATTTTAGAGTTCTGGGTGTAAAACCAGTGTGCCTTTTGATACACAATGTAAGTGGGATCATTCTCAGGCAATAAAGCTTTTCTTTTTGATTGTCTGGTTGTTTTCATAGAGGATATATTTTGAGCTACAAGCCATTGTTAACTCAGCAGATGGATATGGTAATATTTTTGGCATAGGCTGAATGAGGAAACAGTGCTTGCTTAGTAATAACTGAATAAAACAAGTGCAGAAAAAAGTCTATATGACAAAGCTGTGTTTTCTGATTGCATTATGCTGGCATATCAGTTTTTCTCAAGATTTGACAGAAACTCTTTACATGTCACAGAAAGATACAGAAGTGCCACAGAAATATGCACAGATGGGAGCCAGGTAGATAGTTAAAGTAATACTTCCAGCATGACCCTGAGAGGGCACTTGTCTGGGTAGGAATTGTGAGCAAGGAAACTGCTGCCTGCTCTTCTGACTTGTGCTGTGTTCCAAGAAACAGAATTTTACATACTTTCCTTGTAAAAAAATGCAATTGCGACACAGCAATGCCAAATTGCATTTCTTGTCTGGTCAGAAACTATTCTGTCAAGTCAATAGGCCAAAAGGGGAATGTTGGTGGTTTTTTTTACGGGAGTAACGGTGTTAAGAGAGAAAGCATCGATACTACATGGATTCCTCAAGGAGCATTGTTGGAAGCTCCTGGAGTTTCATACTGTTACTGAGCTCATCATCACCGAGAGTGATGACTGTGACTGATGTATCTAACGCACTCAGCTCTCTTGCCTGAGTTAAAAGACTAAGGTCTGTTAGTGGGCATTAGCACAGGCTTATCAACCCAGTCTGTGTAGCAATGGCCTGTGTAGGATATACCAAAGAGAGCCTGGAGTACTAAATAGTGAATGTGAGTTACACAGATCTTTCACAAAATGTAGAGAAAGTCAGTTTAGTTTTGTGGCTGGCATAAATTGAAAATACAGTAGAAGCAGACAGACTTGAAACTGCAACCAGGTGGACTTCTGGAATAGCTCGAAGAAAGATGATGTTTTAAATTTGAAAGCAAATAATGTTTCAAAAGTAGTAGATTTGTCCTGTGCTGTCCTGAGCTGCTGGAGAAGAATCTTTTTCAAAACATTAAGCAGATTTCCCTGAATCAAGGTTTTTTTACAGTACCTTAGGAATGTTGCTGCTATCCTGTAGAATCCATTGTCAAGCTGTTGAAGTAAAAGATCTGTAAGGAGAACCTTGTGCTGATCCGAAGACAAAAATCTATTATGCTGAAATTTGTGGTTCCAGTATTGGGTTTCTTGAAGCTGCAGAACTCACATTAAGGGTATCTTTGCCCTACTTACCCATGCTATCCATCTGAATAATCTTTTGGAAGGACTGGAGGAAATACTTAAGAGGAATTCCTGAGCTTATGCAAAAAGTCACAGATGTTGGATCCAGTTGTGCTTTCAAATACAGACTAAATCACTTGATGATACCAAGGAGCTTTTAATGAAACTTGTATATATATGGAACAGACAATGCAAGATGAGTTCTTGAGGGATCATCTCTTCTGCAAAAACAAGTGCTTACACTAACCAGTAGAAGCTTTAACTTAGTGTTCAAGCTAAAAATTAGTTGTGAGATGCTGTTTTACTTAGAACAGAAGGTATCATTATCTTTTGATGGTAATTTATGTTCTACCCAGGATTTCTTTATTTCACATTAGGTTGGCTCTGACCTCAGTGAATAAATATGAAGAAGCAGTTACCAGTTACCAAAAAGCACTGGATCTTGATCCAGAGAATGATTCTTATAAATCAAATTTGAAAATAGCAGAACAGAAACTAAGAGACATGTCCAGTCCTGTAAGTTAGCTCCGTATCTATTTATTTACAATAGTTTTAACTGGGATTTTGTAGGTAAGCTTATCTTCAATTGCAATTTGTTTGTAGACTGGAACTGGACTGAGTTTTGACATGGCAAGCTTGATAAACAATCCTGCCTTCATTAGCATGGTGAGTGTATTTCAAGCTTTACATTATACTGTTTTAAAAATGAAGTTCTAAGAACAACTCTTGTTTAATAGCTCAAGTAATTTTAACGCTTTTTATGACTACAATGATTTCATTATACTGAATTTAAATTTTCTAAGTCATTTTGCACTGAAAACAAGAAGCGAAGCAGAAATCTCCTATAATGCCTGTCTTTATTTCCAATTGATTCTATCTTACTTATGAACAACAACATGCATAGATTAGCTACGCTGGTTTTGTAGATGGCACTTGTCAACAGCATGGTGAAAATTTCTGTTCTACATGTAGCAGTTAACAAACACAAAGAAGTCACCTCTGAAGTGAATAGCAGTTGATTCAGATGCGGTCTTCCCAAGACTAAAGTAACTCTGCTTGGCGAGAACTACCTAAGAGACCCTTCTGTTCTTACTCTGTCAAATTATCACTGACATCCTTAAGTGCACAAAACTTCATGCCATGTGCAGACAATGAATATAAATAACATATAGTGCATTCCTTTACTTCCAGTACAATGGCAAATGGTGGCTTTGTCCCTCTGTAGTTTTTCTCCAGGCACCGCTTTCTTAGCTAAATGGTATTAATTAACTTTGAAGAATGGAATTTAGAGAAAAAATGCAAAAAATACTTATTTCCTTTGACAACTCAGTTAAAAGTTTACTGCCCCTCTGGTAGCTTCATTAAGACAGGATGTTTCAGTCGGTGCTTCTGTGTAAAAGTGCACTGTATGCAAGAGAGATCAATACATCTGGTCTGATACTATGGTCACAATAGCAGAGATGGTAGGCAAGGAAGAACCGAGTGCGTTCTCTGATGGCTTTAGTAATTAAATGGCACTGGAACTCTGTGTACCACTGCATTGGCCACATGACTCAGTCTGCATCTGTTCAGAGACAAAAGATGTACTCTTCAATATGGAGCTAACTATGGGGAAAGGATTTTTTCCTTTATTTCCAGAAGATGCCTGGTCAAGTGGATAGAACACAGGGCATTCAGCCAGGAACAAAATAATTATTTTCCTGTGGCGTAGTTTTTGTCTTTAAGAAAAAAACCTGACTCACTGTCTGACCTCAAGATGGTTACTTCTACTCTCCATTTTGGGCCCCTAACCTAGATCAGACTTGTTACCGATGGAAGAAAGACAAAAAATCCTGTATTACCCATAGAACTGACCTGAATGTGGCATTTTATAGCCAACTGTAGACTCAAGAATAAGAGTTGGTTTATTTTTGATATATCTATGTAGACATATATTGATCATAAAATGAATATTGTACATATTTGATTTTTGTAGTACATTTAATAAGAAAGTGAATAAGCAGATACTGCATTGTGTCTGTTGATCTTGTGTTCATACAGACACTGATGTCTGTAGGAATTATGTTACTAACTTTAAAACATCCCCTGGTTTATTCTATAGTATCTGTCTGTATACAGGCTTACACTGTGGTAAACACAATATAATTTTTGAGGTCTCTTATGAATGAGAAATTTAAATGAACTTACAGTTACTACAAAGTAAGAAGATAGGCAGTTACCACAGAACGTACATGTTACCACAAAAGCATGCCACAAAGCAAGTTCACACACGGGTTTACTCTGCAATATTTTGTGGCTTTAATGTTAACAGTTTATACCTAGTAGTAACAGTAGCTGCAAAACTGATTTATCCAAGCCAGGAATCAACAAAATACAGACCTTTTTCCAAAAAGCCCAACAGAAAACCTTTGTCTTTGGAAGTTGTGGGTTTTTTTCTCCCAGTATGTGTTGGGTTTTTTAGGGGTTTGGTTTTGGGGTTTGGTTTTTTTAGGTTTTTTTTTTAGTTTTCTGGTACTGGGTTTTCATGTTTATTGTAGTCTTGTTTTTCATGTCTGACTCGGCAACCACTGTTTTTTATCTAACATGTAACAAATCGTCTCAGCTTCATATCCTTGAAGCAGTGTTGGTCTAATAACTGGTCTTGCTGGGGACCATGCACCTCTGTGCACATAAACCTAGGTGAAGTCTTAGATAAAACAAAGAATACAGCATGTGGGTTTGGGTGGTTTTTTTCTCAGAGTTTCCACAGTGATACCTAAGTAGTAAATGTGTTATAATTTCACCTATATATTGTCTATTCTAGGCAGCAAGCTTAATGCAGAATCCTCAAGTTCAACAATTGTAAGTATTAAAATGGAGCATCATTACAACAAGTCTCTTTAGGGGTTTGAATTAATAAGAGAAAAGGTGGATAGCGCTGTATTCCTGAAAATGTAATTTTATTTTTGCTTACTGTATGTAAAACTACTGCAGGTTTTTCCTCTTGCAGTTTATTTCCTCCCAGCAATTCAAAGAAGGAACTTTTGTTTATTGCTTACTGTAAAGGTTCCTGCATACCCTAATGCCAACACTGTGCTAACTGTTCCAGGATGTCGGGGATGATGTCAAACGCCATTGGTGGCCCTGCTGCAGGTGTTGGTGGCCTGTCAGATTTGTCCAGCCTGATCCATGCGTAAGTAAGAATCGTATAGTTCTGTTACATTTGTAGAAGCATCATTGTGCAACATCTGTTTAAAAGGGATAGTGTCAAGCCAGTTATACTGTGGCCTATCCTCATTGTATGCCTGATTATTATTAAAACTGAGAACTTACTTTCCACTATCTTGTTTGTTTGCTTTGTACATTTCCATCAACTGGAATGACTGAACTTCGTGCTCAGTTTCACTTTCTGGTTCTCATTGACCGTTTACCTTCTAAATGCCACTTAGTGAAAATGCCTCTCTAAATCTTAAGTACAGGTGCTTTCAAATTGTGTTGATATTTACTACCTGACATCCCAGACACTAGTTAGAAAAGCTACAGATTTACTTAGCACAGGTTGCAACAAATTCTGCTCTGGCATCCCTCCATTTAGCTGAGGAAGGCTTCAAGGAACTCAGTATCATGAGGAGCAGCTCAGGAAAACAGGATCCAAAGCTTTTATAGTGCAACAGTAATCCATCTGGGAAAAGTCTGCACAAAAACATACTATTTCCTTATATGACAAGACCTCTTGAAGGGCATACAATTTTACTTTATTTCAGCATTCTAGCCAGTTTCAACCTATTTTTAAGTTTTGCGCCTTTAGGGCAAAAACTGTATGTGTATATACATGTATACACAGACAGGAATGGGACCTCACAAACTCAAGGGCTGTTTTCACAAAAACCATGTGCTACACCTAGATCTGTGAAAATGGTGGCTCTCCTTCAACCTGCACTGTGGTTTAAAGGAGTCTTGATAATCTGCTACTTGGGCAAAATGCAGAAGTTACAGAGAAGCCTTGCCAGGCTGTTCACAAAGCAGTATGATTTACTTGCTTTTTCTGGTAAACCAGTGTTATGCTTATCTTTTACATGGAATTAATCTTACCTATTAATTTAACTCTTTAAGCTACAGTTCTTATGGAGATGGATCTGTCATTATTTCAGTCATACAAGACTTAATTGTATGCCTACTTTCTACTAATGATGTCTTGCTCATAAGTACAAGTCAGCAGCAGCACAGTGTGTTTCTGGAGAAACTAATATAAGGCTGCACTCCAGCTACAAGAGTGGTAATCTTAAACAACTACAATAGATCCTCTCCAAAAAAAGGGAGCAAATCACTGCAGCAGATTTGTTGCTAAATTTTAGTTTACTGAGTATAGTAATGCTTTTTCCTTAGTGTTACTAAGTAGTAGTCCTAAAGAGTGAAAATGAAAAGCTGATAATCCTGTCTGGAGAGACTTTACCTAGATAAAGTCATAATGCTACAGCTTTCCTGCATAGTCTTACAATGTTATCTTTAATCTTAACTTGCATATAATGCACCTTTCAGTTGTATTGGGATATCCTGTTTTCTTACAAATGCTGCTTGTCAGGTTTTTTTCACATGTTGATCTTAAAACTGTTCAACACAGGGGGCAGCAGTTTGCACAACAGATACAGCAGCAGAATCCAGAGCTCATAGAGCAACTGAGAAATCATGTCCGGAGCAGATCTTTCAGTGGCAGCACTGAAGAGCATTCCTGACTTAAAGGAAGCATGTGAATTGGAATGGTATATAACCCTAAAATGCATACCATAGTTAGTAGCAAAAGCACCGTTGTAACTCTTCTGCTTGAATAGAAGACAGAAAACTCTTTGTGCGTGTTTGAAAACAAGAATAAATCTGTTAAACAGATCTATTGCACATAACTTGGAACATATCGTTTATGTATAGTTACTCCTCTGAAAATTAATACACTAAATAGGTGTTCTATTAAAATCCCTAAGTACAAGTAATTTTCAATATGTGCATTAGATTGATCTCCAGGGCTACTGAGTAGGGAGGAGTTTTGTAGTGGGCTGATCATGCCTAACAGTTTAATTCTAAAATCCCAGTGCAAAAGGCATTTATTGTTATGGAGAAAATCGTTATGGCTGACTCCCTGTCAAATACTGAAGCAACAGGCCCATCTGATATGCCCCCTTTATAATGCCCATAAATTGGTGTTGGAGTATAGAGTGTGACTTAAACCTACTGCTTGAAAAGTCTGTTTCTTTAAGTCTGTGGAGGGGCTGTCATGGGTAACTTTGAAATATTTTTCAACTTCATTGGGCAGGAAGGAGGGAGATAAGTGCATATGAAGGAGTATCACAAACTGTAGGAAAAGAGAAGACACTAATCCTGAGCAGAATAATACACATAAATTAAAGTGTGACTCAGCTTGGGATAGGAAAAAGCATTAAGAAGTTTTAGGCTTTTCTACTGCCATGTATACCCTCAAATCATGACGGTAACCCTGGAGGTCAGCATTATGGCACTATTTTCCTAGGCATGGCAAACTGTATTACATTCCATATGTATGCAGTATTTAATATAAGCTTAAAATTCTTAACTGTAATAAGCTAAAACTGATCCTGTGACTGTACAGATAACTAGTACTGAAAATTGATCAAAAAATAACTGCCTCAGAAAGGATTCTTTTTCTATTCCTGTGTGATAAATCAATGGTTTAAACAATTGTGTTTTTTTAATTTTCACCACACATGTCTATATTAAGTGATGGTTATATATGGCCAAGTTAATTTTTTTTTTTCACTGTATGGTATTTCTGTTCTTAACCCCACCTTTTCTTGCTCAGTTAATCTTACTCTTTCAGAGACCACTACTCTTCTGTATTTTTATTATGTTGTGTTTTTTTTATTCTGCTTACTGTTCACACTGCTTTCTGGTACAAGGCACACTTGTTTTTACTCCAGGGAGGTTCTCAGCGCTCACAGTTCTTCTTTGTATATCCAAACTAATTTGAGGAGCCTGCTTTGATTCCTAAGACAATGTGATCTCTGCTGGCCAGTAAGACTGGAGAAGGCATGTGGTAGAGTAGTAACAGACTCCAAAATGGAGAAATACAGAGGAACTCCTAGACTTCAGGCTTTATATCTGATTTACCTTGTGGTCAAAAAAGAGCACTTCTGATAGAAGCAAACACAAATTTTGTGTTAAGTCACATACTTGACTAACATATGCTAGTTGCACATCTATCGTATGATTTGTCCCTTATTAAAATGGGGGAGAAATGCAGCTGATCCAAGAAGAAAAGACTCGGAGAAAACAAAAAAATAGGAAATACGTATTACCACCTGTTGAATAAAGAGGTAAAGCTTAACAGAGCAACTTAAACAACTTTGAAGACATTTCATACTTTATTCAATAGAGCTTGCCCATACGCAGCATTAAAATGCTTTTTTAGTTTCTCTATATGGCTGCTGTAGCTGCCTTTTTGAGGCTGTAAAGATACTTAAGCTTTACATTAAATAGATTTCCAAGTAACAGCTTCTGATATAGCACCTCATGACAAAGAAAATACTTAACAGGACCTTTTTTTCAGAGGTACCTCAGATCCTGAATCTAATCCGTTCAAGAAAACTGCTACTTAAGTTGAGTTACATATAACAGTACTGGATACAACTTAAAAGAAAGATCAATGCAGGCTGTAGAGGGGCTACAACTACTGTACAAACACTGCTTGTAGTAGTGTGTTGTGTCAGCAGAGAAATATTGCTCCTGGTATTTCTCTTGTTAAAACTTCCCCATTCCCCTTAATTCTCTTCCATATTTTCAACTGTTCAAAGCAAGTTTTACTGACTTCAGTAAGGAGAACTCTGAAATCCAGAGTGGAGTGCAAAGCACTGCAGTATCTGTCTCACTCAGTTTATCCTTACTGTATGATGGCAGTCTTCATGTGGTCGGTACCTTTCTTCTACTTTTTTTTTTTCTACTTTTAAGACAAAGTGTCAAGATCCTCTCGAGATTTCCTTACAAACTACAAAAATATGATAATATTCAAAGACTGGCTGTAGAAGTTGTACTGTCAAGTACAAGCCCTATAGATTACTGGATTTATGGGAGAACTATCCCCAAGATTAAATGGGATGAAGCATTGGTGAGTTATCTGAAAACTACTCTTGAAATAATCTTTATTGAGTGGTAACTTTCATTTCACATACTACAATATTGTCATGTCTAGGTTTTGTTCCAGGACAGATATGTAACCAGAGTATTTATTAAAAATACTGATGGCATAAGCTAACCCTTAAGGAATGTGCTACAAATGGCACAATACTTAACTTGCAAATGTTCTTTGCTGCTTGTATATTAACAGAAAAGGCTTTATAGCCTAAATAAAAAACAGTGAAACCAATAACAGGAATTGTCATTACATGCTTTTCCATTGAAACCAGGAACAGAGGGATCATTTATGCTAAAGTATTTTGCCTTGAATAGGCTAGATTGTTTCACAGTCATACTATATCTTAGTCACAGGGTGAGGATGGGATCTCTTCCTGTGTAAAAACTGCACTTTATTTTGCACTAAAATTTTTCATCCTCCTAGATCAAGTAGTAAGCTACTATGCCCATAAATACTGCTTTAATTTAAGGTCAATTGCAGTTTATTATTTAACTGAGCAAATATGCATTTAATACCTAATAGGTTTTGTGTCATTACTGTTCTATCAGCATAAGTGTGATAATTGTTAGAGAAGAAAATGTTTTGCACTCTTAATTGTAAACTCCTGTAACCTGCTTGCATGGAAGTATATTCTTCTAACTATGCCTAATTATACAACAGACCTAATGAAATATTCAGCTTAGAAATTGTTGCAGTTGCACTTTCAGTTTTGTAACAAGTACAAAGTAAAATCACTCATGCATACTGAGAAAGAACTAAAGTCTGCACCTTGGGATTCATAACGCTGTTTAGGGCTACAGAATGTCATACTAGTAAAATGGAACTTGTCTACCATTTCTGTATCTCTCCTACCTCTTATTACCATATGGTTACATCTCCTTCAACTTGTGTAAGTTTAACTTGAAAACAGATTATAAATAAAGTTATTTACCTTTTTTGTCTGGATAGTTGTGGGTTTACTGTTTTAGTTTGCTGATGTACCTACAGTAACAGGTAAACTGCATAATACATGTTTATATTGGTTATTCTGCATTTTCTTAGATGTGCAGGATATAGTTTGTTGGTTTTTTTCCTGTAGGGACTTATTGCCTCAATTTATTAAGCTGGTTCTAAATTTATCCAATTTTTATAAATTGAAATCCACATGTAAAGTGTGGCGAATGAAGAGACAGACGCAGCTTGATGCAAGCAAATGTCAATTTATTGTACACAATCACGAGTTTATATACACTTTCAGAAGTTGCACGTTTTAAACAGATTGGTTCTTGAAGCTAAGCCTTGCATACTAGGCAATCCCCGATTGGTGGTTAACTACCATCAATTAACAGCAAGGTGTTACCTTTCCTTGGCGCCATCCCTCCCCCACTCCCCTGTGCTCTGTATCATGTTAATTGTTGTCTAGACAAGCTCGAGCACATTCCCCTCAGCTAACTGATTGCCACGCATCGTCCTAGTTTCCAGCCCGCTCCTGCATTAAAGGTTTTAAACACAAGGCGGCCTTAAGTAAAAAACCAGAAACTGAGGTTGCTAAGTGCCAATGTGGTAGCTGAGATATATGAGTAGTTAAACTACCTAGTTTAGTAGACATGCCACCAGCATTGAAGTAGGAAAGTCAGTCACCGTTCTCTCTATTAAATGGCTACCTTTGGGTGAACTTAAATACTTCAGCCAAAGATGTTTTCATCTTTTGTCTAAAGCAAACTAGGAAAAATAAGTATCAGTGCTTGAACCAAGTCCTGAATTTCTTCCTGCATAGGCTTTGGAGAACTCTATCTAGGCCAGCCATGCAGGGTTTTATCCTCAATTTCCTAAAAATCTACTTAAATGCCTCTGGGACAAGAAGAATAACTTAGACCACCTCAGTCTACCAATAAAAAAAACCCACCTGATTTCTGCGACTTTAGTTTTCAGTACTCTACTAATTGGGAAGTAACATGCCTGCTCACAGCATGCCCTGGATTGCAGGGACACAGAGCTCTGCACAAGACTGCAGCTAACTGGGACAGGTTTGCTGTATTGCCACTTTCCAGAGATGGAACCACCACCAGTGTGTTCTTTGGCTGCTGCTCTACTCTCTAGCTGCTGGTGCCTCAGTGCCAGCTGCACTCTCTCATCCCTTGCTGTTACCACATGATAGTTCTTATGGCTGTGCCCATACCATGCAAATACGCTGCCGTGCCAGGTACCCTGAACTATTTCCTTTAGAGTTTTGGATTCCAGGAACTTCTCTGTAAAGGGCCAGTTGCTTCAAACTGAAGCAGTTGTGTTAGAGCCACAATTTAAAAACTGGTTTAATATGTAAAAAAATAAAGTAACAAAAATAAGTACAAAGTGCTATTATTTATCAATCTCACCCCCCATCCTGAGGCGATGTCAATGAAGTAAAATTTGCTAGGGCTACAGTTTTTTCAGAGGCTTTCTTTTCAGTAGATAAAAATCTTCTGAAAGTGGCATATGCATTTTTAAAACATTCAAAAGAACGCTCAGAGAAATTAAAAGAACCATAATTACATTTATAGGCATACAGAGATTTGGCTTTGCTTGCACATGTTTTGATGTTTTTGCAGCTGAATCATATTGAAGAGTTGATAAAAAAAAAAAGGCCCAGCAAACACAGAATTCTTTCTTCAGCTTTGTTTGACTTCTGAAGAAACTACACAGACTTGTGCAATATCATCATACTCGTATGTTCTCTTCAAAAATGTGTCTGTAAGTCTTAAGCCAGAGACACTCTAGAAAGGGAAAATATTTAGGAGATGTTAATAGAAATAATTACTAAGTTTATAAACCAGCTATTTTATAACAGAATTATGCTATAAAGACTTACTTGTAGTCCCTGCACTAAAGACAACAATGTAAGTGCAAGATGGAGGGATGAACTTGGGTGCAGCTTTCCAAGTTGCCTTCCTGAAACTCCACACCAGTGGATGGAATTAGTATTGCACATTTCTAAAACCAGATCCATAGTTCTTTCACTGCTAGAGGAAATTGAAAAACAAGAATAAACCTGTGGACTTTTTTTAAGCACTCAAAGACTGCAGACATATAAAAGCTTGATTACCGTATTATTCAGGTTATTACTGATCAACCATTTATAAATTACAAGGCAGCAAGCAAAATTTACTATGATGTGCAGCAATGCAGTTGCATATAGCTTTGTCCAACACAAGCATCCTATCACGGGCTTAGCAGTACTGCATAGCTTAAATATCACTCACGTTTTGGATGGAGTACAAGATTCTAATGAGAAGTATCTGCAGACCAGATGCATGCTTTAGTCCCTGGCTAGCTTTAACTTCTATTTAGAATTACTTTATTTAAATGTCACTCTTGCAACCCTTTTATAAAGGGCTACTGTAGATCCTAGTGTAAACACAAATCAAGTCAAAACATTGATAAAACACATACAAAAGACTATGGAGACAATGTTTAGCAGGCATTCTAGCAGTGGTGCAGAACCAGCAGTAAAATCAGACTGAATACAAATATAATTTATTCTGATAAAGTCACTTGTAGTTAAAAAATCCTATATAGGCACTCATTTTGCTATTAGATTAACTAAGAAGAACTAAGATGATTTGCGATTTAAGTATGGGGTGCAATCTTAAATGATACTGCTGCCAGTTCCACGGAATTCTACTACAGACTTACGGCAATCTCCTAGTTCAAATAGTATTAAAAAAAACCCAACCACAACCTTCCATCATGATCTGTTTTCTTTGGGTTTTTGAAAATCACTGTAATCCAAAAGATGCGTTTCAAGTAGTTTCATGTTGCTACAACTCATAATAAAGACCAGCCTTGAGCTGTTTCTGGAGAAAGTATTGAAAAGCGAAACAAAGACAGCCACAACTTACCTATTCAGGAAACCCACAAGAATAACATGACATCATTACCTGCAGTTTGTTATTTTACATGTAATGTTGAAAGGTTCTTCCAAATTTACAGTGTCTGGTATTGTCTCCAAAGAAAGCCTTACATCGCCATAACCAGGAGCCTGAGAAGGTACAAGAATGTGTATTCTCAGATGCTGGACAGTAAAGTTTTCACTACTTACATCTTCATTTTCTGCAACAAGCTTAGAGTAAGACGACTCTGAAGAAAGAAGTCTGACTTTTCATGCTTTTGATTTGTATCCAAATCACAGCACTTCTCCACCCACTACCAATGACCACCTTCTTGACAGGTTTAACAATTCATTAGACGTGGATGATCTTTATTATTAGGTTTTTCAGATAGTTCACATCCTTAAAGCTTGAATATCCCCACAGAATTCCTGAGAAGATGAACTTTAATTCTAAGATCTGTTAGGCAGGTAACAGATACACTATGGACAACATAAGTTGGTGGGGGTTTTTAAATTTTTTTCATGAAAAAAAGTTCATAATTGTCCTGGATAAACCCAACACTATTCCACATCCTATGAATTAAAGAGATTGCTCATTCTCTTTGCCATTTCAATCCTCCAAGCCTCTGCCAAAAAAAATAATTGCCACAAATTAGAAAGGCACATGGTTTGAACACTTGCCAGCTATCCAATTCTGTCAAGAGCCAAACACATTTCATATGGTCTATTAATATGACAAACCTATGACAAATACCCTGGTTACTACTAACCAGGGTTGATACAAGATGGTAACCTGCAGATAAACAGCTTTAGATTTTAAATCCCCCACAAATGACAAATCATAAGGGAAAAAAAAGAAGCGAAAAGATCGCCTGGCCTGACAAGGCTTACTTGTGACACACATTCCAATACTGCTGATAAAAGGATGCTGTAGTTACATTTACAGCTTCATTAAAAATATATTCCCAAAGAGGTCCAGAAAGCCAGTGACCAACAGGCTGGGAAGAGGTTTTAGTCATACATGGTTCGTTACAGACTAAAGAAAGATGACACTGTAGAAAGCAAATTAAATAGGACATCAGAGTGAGCAAAAATGTCAAACTGATGGCGACTTCTGAGCAATCAAGCAACATCAGTTTGGAACCCTTCAAGAAAAAGTAGTAATTATCCCGCACTGGAAAAAGGCACACGTTTTCATCTGGATTAGGTAAGAGGAAGGAACCTACTGGATAAATTATAACTACTTCCCTAAACAACAGGTAGTCTGCCATAACATTAGACTCTTCTTTTTAATAGAGATACATTAAGGAAAAAAAAAACCCCACAACCCCAAACAAGAAAAGCAGTGTTTTATAGAATAAACTTGGCCACAATTGATCAAATCAAGACAGGATCAGAGCAGATGAGAAGGCCCAAACCAGTCCATACCTGTTGGCCTTAATGATACACCTACAAGAACTGATGGCTAGAGGTAAAGGCCTTACGGTAACACCAAAAGAAGGAGCATAGTTTTCATCCAAAAATGAGACAATTGCTCAGAGTATGGAATCAACTTGCTTGTGCTACTCAAGAGCAGCGTTCTTTAAACGGACTGGTTCTAGTCTAGTCCTGGATTGCATGCCCATGAGCAGGTGGAGCACCCTTGGCATACTGTGGACATGCATCTGTCTGGTTTAATGTTACCCAGATGCAGGAGCGGGCTGGAAACTAGGACCATGGGTGGCAATCAGTTAGCTGAGGGGAATGTGCTCGAGCTTGTCTAGACAACAATTAACATGATACAGAGCACAGGGGAGTGGGGGAGGGATGGCGCCAAGGAAAGGTAACACCTTGCTGTTAATTGATGGTAGTTAACCACCAATCGGGGATTGCCTAGTATGCAAGGCTTAGCTTCAAGAACCAATCTGTTTAAAACGTGCAACTTCTGAAAGTGTATATAAACTCGTGATTGTGTACAATAAATTGACATTTGCTTGCATCAAGCTGCGTCCCGTCTATTCATTCGCCGCACCTAGAAAAAATGTAGTTGTGAATTCCAAGACCACTCCACAAAAAAAGCCCCAAAATTATGGTAAGTGGGGGAGATCCACGATACTTGTTTCAAAAGTGCACTCCTAATGTGAGCCGAAACAATGGGGGGTGGGGGCGGGTTGGGGAGGGACACAGCACAGGTAAAATTCTGAGCCTGTGGGGAAAAGGGTGGTTATAGGGCTAGTAAATGGATTAGGAGGAAGGTGAAAGCAGCCTAGAAATGAAATAATCTGACAGCACTTAAAAGATGAGGGGAAGATGAGAGCAAGTTGCACTGCATTTCAAAGGGGAACAAACCCCCAAACCTGTTTGCTGCTTTTGATATGGAGGAATAATGCGAAATGGGGATAATGGACACGGATTGTGATTGTATGTGTCTGCTTAAGGAATGTGGGTATGGTGACTAGTCATGGGTGCGGTGACAACTACAGTTTTGAGGAGACGCCTGCCCCTCTTCCTCTAACAAAGGGGAGACGGAGAGACGCCTGCCCTTCTTTCTCTAACAAAGGGGAGACGCCTGCCCTTCTTCCTCTAACAAAGGGGCTATTTAAAAGAGAATAAGAAAAGATGAGAGACATTCAAATGCTATCTAGAGGGAGGGAGTGCTAAGTCTCCTTGCTGGAAAAGATTGGGTGGTCACAATCACCTGAAGAAGATCGGGTGGTCACAAGAACATGAATCACCTACAAACCTGCAGGACCACCACATTCCAGGAAACAGACTGATAAGCTGTTTAACATACGAAGCAGGGTTTAGGTAACGAATATGTATAGGCGTTAATTGAATATTCATTTGTTCATTGTATAAATGTGAGATGGTTCGTCACTTCGGGCATGCACGCTTGTGGAGGAGCGATCCCCCGTGCATGTGCGCACAATAAACATACCTACTTTATAACTTTCGAGTTATAGAGTCTAATTCCGCACGTCACTTTTCCAAAGACATCTGTCTTTGATCACAAAATAACTCATGTTTCTCTGTTAATCACTAGCACAAAACAATGATGGATGACTGAAATTCTGGAGTGTGGTGTTTATCACCACTGTGTTTCAAATGCAATTCTCAAAGGCTCAACAACAAGGGATGCAGAGTGACAGAATAATCATTTATGGAGGCAGAAAAAGATAGCTGTTTTTAAAGAGATATTTTAGGAAAGTCAGTTGAAAATGAGAAAGTTTATTAGTTAAAAAGCAAGCTAAAACTTTCAAAGTAACAGGAGTAACTATGTTTAGAAAAAAGGGCAATTTCTGATTTGATGGGGTTATACAGATACTTAACACCTCAATTAAAAACAAAGAGAAGTTTTAGTGACTTAGCTGTGAATCTCCAGGATCCAAGTTTCCTTGCCTAGTTCCACATCATCGTGATTTCCCTACAGGATTGCTCTAATTTACTAGGGGATGGGGGCAGGGGGAGAGACAGAAACCCAATTAAGAAGCTTTGTAAACTCAGGTTAAGATTCACTTGTTAAAAGCTTTTTTTTTTTTTCCTTCTCTCCCATATTACAGCACCCTCAATTCAAAAGATGCAAGCCAAGTTTAGGCATTAGACTGGCTGTGCAGCTGACTTAAGCAAGCCAGTAATTACAACTTAAAATTCATGAAGAACTTTTAAATCAACTGGAATAGAATATATTCCATCAGAACTGTGGACATAAAAGATAAATAGTATTACCCTGTACATAGCATGTTATTCAAAGCTAAAATGTCTGTATGAATTAGGGAGCAGACTTCTGTCTCAACAGCTGGCATGAGTTCTTTTGTCAGTACATTCCAGTTTGTTGCCGAATGCCATCCAAGAAGTTAATTTTATTTTAACCAGCATATTTTGCTACATAGGTTACTTGATTCTGGCAATTCAACGGCACAACCTATTAAGTTATGTTGTTCAGTGCCGTGAAAAAAGAACGGCATGTTATGTGCCAGAAAACAATCCTCAAGAAAACAAAAAATGTTGCCATTCACATGACCAAAAGGAACAAGAATGCTTTTGTTCAGTGACAGTCCCTCAGAATAAAGGCTTGTGTCATGTCGTCGCCCTCTCCCCTTCACTGGCCAAAGTTACTTAGTAACTTTTCAAATACATATAGAAATATTAATTCAGAATGAGGTCCAGAGAGTTAAGCAGCTTGTGCTTTTCCTTCAAGTCATGATGAACTGGTCACTGAGTTGCCTCAAAAATTGATACTAAGTTAAATTGATGCTTAAGTTAAACTTACCATCCGTTGGAGCTGGCTAGTTTGCAGCCTTCCTCGTTCACCCAAGTTAGTCTTCCAAACAATGTCTAGTTTACCAATCACTGTTACACCTTTTATTACTCCAGCTTTCTCTGCAAATTCTTGCTTTGGTTTTAGGCAGTATAAGTATTGGCGTGTATCCATAGGTTGTAAATAGGTCCTTGAGCCAAAAGTAGACTCACTAAAAGAAAAAATACACGTTAGGTCTAAATTTTAACAGTTATTTTTAAGAAGACTTCAGAATCCCACCTTTTTTCCCCATCCCTCACCAGTCTTCACCACATGTATTTTATTCATAGAAAAACAAGTAGAATTTTTTTGTGTTTTCGCAACAGAAAACGATTCTGGAATTTATGTAGCATCAAGAACCAAGGGGAGAAAACCTAAAATGATTCATCCAAGCCAGAAGGAACTGAAATGGTAATCCACTTTCCCATACTTTAATTTATTATCTGGCATCTTAAGTGTTCCTAGTCATTTTACTTCTGCTATTTCGTTTCCTCCCAGTAAATCTCACTGTCACAAGCCTAAGATTCCCATTCAAGGCAAGAACCATTACAGCAGATGTATACACTCTGTAGGAACATATGCTGCACTACACCGTTGGGTGAACCCTTAGACATGCAAGGAGAAGACAGGACTTTCACTTCAGCCCCCACTGCAGAAGCACCCAAACATCACCTGCTCCAAAAACCCAAGCAACTGCAAAGCTCAAACAGTTCGATGACAGTTGGTGTTTTAGTAATTAACAAAACATGTAATTTATTTCAGCATGACACACTTTTATATTCTAAGACCCTGTAAGGGCATTCCACTGTATCACCTTGATTGCTGCCTTGCTAGATGTTGATTAGAATAACTGAAGGCAGTTACCAGTCTACTAGAAGGAAGCAAGGACAATTCAGATGAGTCCTGTAAGGCTGAATACGTATAGACAGGTAAGTCAGAACCAGACGTGAGGTAAGTTTTATATAGGAGATGCTGAAGAAGTAGCATGCTATCATGTTACCCTGTCATCCATGTTGCAAATTATTTGAGGATTAAGCTGGGGATTTCTCTACCAGCTAGAATTACAAAGTTTTAAGAACAGTTTCTATAAAAAGAAAACTGTATCAGCTTTTCCAGCTGAACACATAATAGGAATTTGATCTTATTAATCAAAGAAGTACAAGCCTTCCATTACAGCCAACTCACTAACTGTAATCCTTATATCTCATGAAATTTTATGAGTTTCAAAGTCAAGTATCCTGAATCTGAACATACCTTTCCCCAGCTGTGTCAACTGTGTTCAGTTCTGCAACATTGTACATCATAGATGGCTCTAAAGAAACCTTCTCCATGAACATGGGAGAGGTAGTGATATTCTGAATCTGAGCTTCCAGAAACACTTCATCTGTCTGGAAAAAAAAAAAAACCAAACCAAAATTGCAACTTCATGAGAACATGATTAGTGTTATTAAGAAAGTAGACAGTCCTATTGTTAAAAGTCACATGTGTTTAGTTCATGCCTGCAAATCAAATTAATTAATGCAAGAAAAAAATCTGAATCCCAGTAACAACAGGAGCAAAAGTGTTAGTCAACAGGTATCTTGCCAAACAATGGATGTGGGATAATTTCACTGTTCTAGCTATTGCTTATTTGTAATGCATTAGATCATCACTTCAAGACTTCCATTAACTCAATAGCAACTCAAGTTTTAATCCAAATTATAAAAAAGAAGAAAAAAGAATAAAAGGTAAGGAATTGCAGCGCACAACGACATGCCATGCCAGATTACTAGTGCATCAAGCTGTATATAAAAATTAAAATAAGTGTGTGTGTTTGTTTAACTGAAGTGAAATAGTTCAGGTACATGCTCTGAGATTTTATTATTACGAAACACTGATGTACTGGCTAAAGAGCAAAAACCAGCCTCCTCTCTCACTCAGCTGCATCATGCCAACGGTTTCCAATATTATATGCATCCAACAATTTAATTGGTACTCTACCTTCAAAACATTGTTAAGACCTATCTGTTAAATGAAGCTAATGCCTTAAGATGGTATATAATCACGAATTCTAGGACAGGAATGAAAGCTACAGAAAGTTAAAGCTGAAAAAACTTAAAACTAGAGGTGTTCTGGCCTCACTGCTTCTGTGGAATTGCAGACTAGTGAAGTAAATTTTCAGCTCTAAAACCTCGGGACAGAATAATTACAGAAGGCTCAGTCTACTAGAGATACAAGCCCCTGGCAAAGTGAAAAACAAAACCAAGGAATTGCCAATTAGGAAAGAAAAAAAAAGGGTGGTGAGGGGGTACTAAATCTGCATTTACAAGCAAGTTAGTGATTCAGTCAGTTGGACTAGATGATCATTGTAGGTCTCATACAACTGAAATAGTCTATTCTATAAATTCAGTATGAAACAGTTTAGGTATTTTGTTATGATAAATGAAAAGTATTTTTATGAGGAAGGTGGAAGGAAGCTTACAATTCCTTTTTAATCAGTGTAAATGACTTCATTATACAAACAGAGTCTTGCTTTTAAATTACAAAATTAAAGTGGGACAAAATAGTCAAAGTATTTTAATCTCAAAAGGCATTTTGTGTTAGGAAAGATAACAGAATGGTACTGGAACTATTTGTTATGGCTTGTAAGCATGCTGAATACAAATCAGATGGCAGCATGTAACTAGTAATGAAAACTATGCAAGCTCCATGGGTTACAGGCAGACCTCACACTTGCAAAAGGAGCTGGAAATAACTCCAACTAAAACATGGCTCTCAGTAATTATTACTACTACAGCCTGACTGTTGCTTAAATTGATACTGTTTATATCCCATAAATCCATTGCTCAAAGTGTCCATTCACCCAAATTTTAGTTGTTTTCAGTGCAGCAACCATAGGCAGAAGTTTAGAAAAAGCCAATTTGAAAGGGAAAAGAAAAAACAAGCAGCATAATGAAAAAGCAAGTCAGTTTTGTGTTATTCCTAAATTGGTTTAATATTACATGGTTTAGAAAAAAAATAAATCCTTAAGTACTTCAGAAGAATGCAGTTTATTTTAATGTAAGGCACACCTTAAAGTGAAATCAGACTGCAGAAGTATTGGACTAACTCATCAACTGTTACATGCATTTAGAAGTTTGAAAGTGCAGTTCCGGCTAGCAAAAGGAAGGAAGAACATCCAGCTGCTGCTCTCTCCTCAAACCCACTGTCTCCACAAACCAGACATGAAAAGTTCTGTCACAGCTTACAAGCAGTACTGTAGTAAAACCTGCATTTCTATGGGTCAAAAAGCAGGAAACTTTTAGTAGGGATTAACTTTTGTTTTCAAATAATGAATCTCATCAAATTTTGGTGAAGTATTTTCTAGGATGACCCCACAAGCAAGAGTCTATACTAATCAACTTTTAGTTTCAACAATGGGTATTAAAGAAAGAGCTAACCATTTAAATGATTAGCTGTACATAAAAAGATAAGAAAACATCAGTTCATGATATGCAGAACAAACATTGCTTTTCCATTATGTTTTTAAAAGAATGTCAACAACAAGCACAGAGACAGATAGGCAATTAAAAAAGCATACATATTTATAAAAAAATAAATAAAAATTACCACAGAACTGAGGTCACTCTAATGGGAAAATAAAAAAAGAACACATTAGAGAAATTAGGGTTAAATGTTAAAGAAAAAGGAGGCTAACTTTCAAACAAAATGCAATTCTGCATTTTTTTTGCACCATCTAAACAAGATAGCATTAGTAAGACAGAAATATAAATAAAAATGGATGCAAACAAAGATGACAACTACATTTCTAGTAAGTTATAGCTAGTATGGTTACATGGTTTACTAGCTTTGCTTCAGAACCAATCCAAAGTAGAGTCTAAAGGCACACAAGTCACAGATAAAATGTGGTAGAACAAACTGATCCAATTAAACAAAAAAAGAAAAAAAAAGGGGGTGGGTGGGTTAGTTTTTGAGCAAGTTTAAAGTTTGTCCTGAATTTCAATCCATGCAATGGGTTGAATATGTAATGGAAAAACAGTCCTTGTCATTTTACCAATAACTTGAAAAACCTACACACATGAGACCTCAAAATAAAAATAATGTGGTAATGTGTTCAAGTAAAGCTACAATACTGCAGCTTATAACAAAATTTGGCGTAACATAATCAGGAAAAACTTTTTTCCATATCCATCATTCCAAAAACCCAACTGTAATAGCAAAATTTGTCTCCTTAAGTGTCTGCATATTTGTCTCCCTATGTATGTTTGCAGAAACAGAACCTTTTACAGAGCCTTCTCCAAGGCACAAGGTCAGTGAGAGACTTTCTATAGCCCAGGGCAGGTAATTCAATCTCAGGATCGCAGCAGGTTAGGGTGACAGGGCATGTGTTTTATGCACTAATTTCATTAATCAACTTGATTTAGATGGTACTGCAATATGAGCAACAAGCAAGAAAATTAAGGTTCAGCATCATTCCTTGTCTTAGAAAAAATGACATTATGGATTATTTCTAGTAGAAAATAATTTTAGTGACAGACTATGAACAGAGAGCATCACATCTGTAACATTAATGGTAACAGTTTAACTGGTTAGTCAACATTTAAAGACCTTTAGTTAACTAATACCTGACACATACCAACTTTCCCCCACCCTCTGCACCTAAGGATAACAGTCTTTAACATTCAGGATAAAGGTCTTGATGCTTTGACAGCAATGAAGTATCACATCAACATCTAACCAAGGACTTATTTCTAGGGTTTTTTGATTTTATTTGACTTCCGTGGTCACAACACATCAGCAATTTATATACTTTCAGAAATGAAATATGAATGGTACTGTATCAGTTTGCTAGGCAAACAAAAATTGCTTAGTTAATATAATCCGAAATCTTAAAAAAAAATTTTTTCTATCCATCATACGGATACTGTGGTAATGAGAGTTGCATGTTTCTGAACAGGAAGAACAAAAAGATTTCAAGTAACCTTTTAAAACCTTTGGGGGTGGGAGGGGAAACCCAAACCCAAAAATATCCACCACAAAAACCAGCTCAGATACCAAAGCTTCTCATAGATCTTTATTGTGAGGAGGAACTGGAATGGAGTTTGAGTCCCTTATCAGGGCCAGTCAGTAAAACAATTTCATAAGAAAAGAGTATTTTGACGTATGTTCAAAGTTTGATCAGAATTTATGTTAAGGAGGTTTTATTTCCATTCATTACGTAATGTTTCAGCACAAGAAATTCACACGTGAAATACAGATAAACAGCACCATTTAATTCATCTGTCCTTTCCTCTACCACATATTTTCTATCTAAAACAATAATATAATCTACGCACAAAGTGGAGGTTTATTTTGTTCCCAGAGGAATTACCTAGTTTTGTGTGATTGGTTTTGTTCTTAAATCACAGCAGGAGACATTTCCAGACACTGCCATTTATGGATAACACCAGTTCTATAAGGCACTCGACCACTGGTATGTGCTTACATTCCAACTTACTTGGTTACTTGGTTATCTTACACCTGGTGAACCTAAAGATTGAAACCTGTGGCCTAAATGTACGTACCAAGATGCTGTTAGGCTTTTTTTTTTCCTCTATACTATGGTATTTAATTCACTTATGACCTGTGCCTTGATTTATCCAATCTCTAAGTAATTACACACTATGTATTAAACGTGTGAATTTACATGCTCTTTGTTCACAGCAGAAAGAAAATCCTCACGGCAAGTTTCCTGCACAGCTCTGAACAAGGCAGGTCTTTGCACCAGGAACCCTCATTTGTAGAACAGAAATTCTTATCTGTTAATTCTCCCTTCTGTTTTCTCTATTGATACTGTCAGGAAGGGAAAGAACTATACCTTTTACAACTCTATAGCCATGATCTTGCATGATGAACCCCAGGTGTGACTATGATGGAGATAATTGGAATAATAGATCTGGAGACTCTGCTTTTCTACATGCAAATTCATAGCACACATCTGATTAGTTAAGAACAAACAGGAGAGCAAAATATTTTCTTATCAGCTTAAGCATGTTATTTTTCAAAATGCCAAAATTCCATATATTTCCTTTCCATTCACTGACACTTCAGTCTTTTTTCTCCCATCTACTATTCACTGCAACATAAAACACCTACAAATTCACTGTATCTTTCAAGCTATTTCAATCAAACTGTTTAAGAACATTAATGAAGGAATCAAATAACTAGCAGTGTTATAGCTGACCGTATTTCAGGGGTTATAGAAAAAGTTTAATACTCACAATGAAAGCTCTCAAAGTACTCTGCAAGTATCAGTCTGAACTTTCTACAAACAGTATAGAATACCATGCCCACAAAATCAGCTACTTGTTCACCACGACAAAGCAGGTAAGTGATCATGATGGAAACACATTTCCCGACTATGTAATGAGCTATTGTGGAAGTTTATGCACCCTACAACAGACCTATATAATATATATATCCACAGGGAATGTCTAAAAATAAAAAGAATGCTGTATGTAATTTGTAAGTGTTTGCACTATCTGTGTCACCTTCAGTTAAAATTCTTCCCATAAATAGCCAAAGACAGATGACTAAGGATGTCCAAACACAAGGCATAAGGTCATTTAGTTTTGAAGCACTGTGTATAACTGCCACAAACCTAAACTATAAATTATTGAAAAGAAGGGCCATATTTACATTACATAAATGAAAATTTAAATTTTTGAAATTTACATTTCCCCAATCTAGTGAATTATCTGCTTTATGAACAATTAATCACCTTTACAGCAAGTAAAGCACCTTTATCAGCCTCAATAGAAACACAATAACAAAATATTTGAGTTCATGGGAAAGCAGAAAATATGCAAAATTTTTAGTCAATTACATTAAGGTCCTGAACATGTCTCCCTTAGCTACCATCTCTTTCCCCCTTCATCAAAAATGCATCTATTTTTAAACTAAATGATACAAAGCAACCACCTAATTTCTTCCCTTTAGAACTGATCATATTTTGCAGAAGTATGTATTTAAGAAGCTCTTTGAATTTAATCTAACCACCTAATGTGAAGTAATAAACCCAGCACACCAAACCAAAGCCATACAGTTCTCACTTACCTCAGCATTGTAGAATTTGGTTTTCACATCTAGTGGTTTAAGAACCTGAAAGAAATGGGAAAGAAACAAACTGACAATTGGTTTCTCAGACAATTTCAGCATTAAACTGTTCGTAAGTGCTAGGATCTTTACTAAAGTTATTTTCTTTTTGATCTTACATAGAACAGGTGCATAATGGAATACATGATACAATCAGTTCAGCTAAAACCTCACAATTCACAGTATGTACTTGTTGCTTCTTACTTGCACACTTGACTGCTTTACTTCTAAGCCGTTTTCTCAGATTGAAAACAAATGCTTGTCCACCTAAGTACTGGCCTCTTATGAAACTGGGCAAATCCAGTACACTAAGTAGATCTATGTCTTTAACATAACATCCTGAAGTGGTCTGCGCTTGCTTCAAGCCAGAACCCTATAATATTTACAAGTCCTTCAGTGTTCTGCAGAAGTTGCTGAGGGCTCAATTTAATTTATTTTTAGAGAAGAACTATTTGTGTGATTAGTTTAAGCAACAAACCATTACTAGGCTTCATTTCCTTCTTGCAAATGCAACTGTTACAAGATATAAAAAAGCCAGTAAATCATTTTAATTGCATGAGATCAAATCAGCAAGAGAAAACAATTTGATGACATAAAAGATGATAATAAAGTATTGGCTCTTAAGTGCTTGAATTGTGCATAAAGCCACTACACTTAACACATTCAAATATGAAATGGATATACATGATGTAACTGAAAGAAGTAATCTATTATACTCATAAGGAAATTGAATTAAATTATCTTGCTGAATACAGATTTCCCTTTCCACAAGCAAACTCCTCTTTTGTTTACACATAAGTATACTGCAACCTGAAAGACCCCTGAAGTTCCACATTGTGAATAAAGTTTTTAGCCCTGAAGAATTCAAGATTAAAAAGTACTCTTTACAGAGATTTCTGCATTATAAGAGGCATAATCTTAACTCTCCAGTCAGAAAAAAGCCAGTCATTTAGGCTTTTGCTGGTTAAGGGTTTTTTTCCACCAAATATTTTCCTTCAGAGAGCTTCTTAATAATTCCCCTAAATGCTGATTTCTCTCTTTTTCTGATAAACAAAATGAATTTCCATTCATTCTAGTAAATTCCAAGTGGCCAAAAAAAAAAAAAAAATTACTGTGAGATTCAAACCTCCCCACACCCCCCAAACCAAACAACCACCAAACCCCAGAAAGAATCATTCCTTCTCCATATAAACATAATGGTGTTAATTACTCAGAGAAAACCTTGGAAGACGCACTATGTATCGGTATGGAGCTATACACAGTGCTTGAAAAGGAAGCTGTAACTTTGTTTTGTTCAGCTTAGTTAACAACTGTAACCCCTGTTCAACTTAGAAGATCCTAGAAATCCTAGAAAATACAACTGAAAAAGTGAGAATCTGTCAGAGAAAATGCTTTGGGGTTATGGGGGGGGGGGGGTTTATTATTATTATAAAATAGCTGGTGGCACCTCAACACTAGCAACCACAATTCCCATTGTAAACATTGTTCAGTTTTCTGTAACATTTTTTTGTTTATTCTCAGTTTTATAGCTGCTGTCTCCGTGTCAAATTTGAAAAATAACAACCAAAATCGCTCAGTGAGTGTTTTTCTCATAGTACATCAGAGGGGATTTATAGAATGGTGTTAAAGTGCATATATACTTTTTGAGAAGCTTTTATGCTTCCTTCTTTCAAGGAAGAGCTTCAAATTCGACAGATAGCTGGCCTTAGCTATTGTGACATTAAAGATGCCTGTTGGATTCAGTTTAAAAAACAGAGAAATTACAATATGCATGTAGAACCTTGAAAAAATGTGCACAAATAAGTTTCTATATCAAATCTAAAGAAGACATCAACACGTTGAACAAGGCTCTGGCAAGAACAAGGGTAGGGAAGGGAGAGAAAAGGAGAACTGGAGGCCTGCAGATGCGTATGTTATCAGAGAAAGCCTAGAAGGAACAGAGGGACAGGATACAGAATTCCTGGGGGGCAAAGAATGGAAAAACGGAAACAGTTTCACAAGGACAGCAAGACAAAACACACAAAAATGAAAAGCAGCTTCAATGAAGATGAAGAAACACCGTAGAGTTTGGGTTCAGAGGACAGTGTAACACACAGATCGGTATGGAATGATTTTCCTTAGGATTGTCTGGAAACACCTTTCACTAATCAATACCTGCCATTGCAAGGCATAAAAGTACTAAAGCACTCAGGCGTTCTTTGTAGTGCATGGTAACTTAGCCTTCTACAGGCTGAAATGACTTTATGAAGTATCTATATAGAGTACTAGAAGAGAGCAAAATGAAATCATCTACAACTCACAAAAGATAAGGTCTCAATTATATAATGCTCCTGTATTGCCAAACACTGTTGAGATCATCTGAAAATGTATTTAGTAAAGCACACCACCTGATCCTCCATTCTACAGGAAACAGATCAATTACCCAAGTCTCAGCATAGTTCTCTAAAAAATAAACAACCATTAAATGCACAGCCAAAATAGACTCCTGCCAGAATCACTCCACAGCTAACAGTAATTTCCTGTTTTCCTCAGGTACTCCAACCTCAAGTCTTGAAATTTGTGCAGTGGAACAAAAGGTTTCAACTCTCCCAGTGACTTTTGTGAATACTAGTCAGATATAACACATTAGATTTATTTGCTCAGTTTCTTTTAAAAAGCAAACCATTAAGTTCCAACTTAAAAAAGGTTACATACATAATCTAAACTCAAAGATGTGTCAAAGTCAGAATGAACAATACTTGTTCTGCTTAAAAATAATCATAACGCTGGCTGCTATAAAAAGGATTAAAGTAGATTTTTCTTTCTCAATGAATAAAAATTCTAAGATGCAGTATATATTTTTTCTGAAATCTTTAACTGCATAGGAATTAGAAACCATCAGTTCATGTGAAGTTTGAATGAAAGGGTTTATATGTTCAGTTTTAAAAGTCAGATTTTTAGTATGTAAAAGTGCTTTTGAAGTATTAAGTTTTAAAATGGGTTTTCCACATTGACCCACTCATTACAAGTAGAATACCTCATGCAATACCTGAAATTTGAAGAACTTCCTGAAGTACATCTTCTCTCCTGTCTGCGTAGTGTAACTTACTGCACAAACCAGGCTGAAAGAAACAATTATTATTTTTTTTAATATTAATTTCTTTACATTTTGTGACTATACCAAAGCAGGAACAGAATAGCATGCACATGCTGCAGTTTTAATTAAGCTCATTTAATCATAGAAAAATGTAAAACCTTACATGTGTGTCCCTATCTCCTTCACTTCGTGATGGATCACATCATCAATGCAACAGTCAGGTTTAAGTTCTGCCACCGCAGCACTAGAAGCTGAAAGGTTCAAGCGCTGAGAACTTGTCTGAAGATCAGCCTGGCAACAAAAAAACAGATACAAAGCATTGCTTAGAACTGCAGGTGCTTAAAGCAATCTAAAGAAAAATAACTTGTTATGAAGTACTACATTTCACTGAGCATTTTTGTACCGTATATTTTATATATATATATATAAATAAAATATTTATTAAGATGATGAGATACTTGTCAAAGCTAAAGACAAGTTCTAAAATACATATAAATGGTCCAATCCTTTACCATGCAGCTTATAAACTCAAAGAATGGTTTGGGTTGGAAGGGACCTTAAAGATCATCTAGTTCCAGCCCCCCTGCCATGGGCAGGGACACCTTCCACTAGCCCAGGTTGCTCCAAGCCCCATCCAGCCTGGCCTTGAGCACTGCCAGGGACGGGGCACCCACAGCAGCTCTGGGCAGCCTGTTCCCATCTCACCACTCTACTTGCTTTTTACATTGAGTTCCATAGCAACTTCTGAATTTTCTGTTCTCAATGTATTATTTGTTCAGCAGAAAATGCAAACCAAGTAAAGAACACATTTGAAATATAAAGCAAAATACTTACAATACAAAATAAAATAAAATAAAAAAAACCACACCCACCCCAAAAGTAAAAAAAAAAACCCAACAGGCATGCTTTATAGATACTTGATTTGATGACCTCATTAGAAGTGCAATTTAGCAAATATAGCTCCTATTCTTTAGCTGTGGAAGTTTTGCTACACCAACTCTCCAGAGAAGCTTTATAACATGTTTTTTTTTATACAATCCTAGTTTTTTATTTTAATTTGTAATATGTCTGTCAATGTCTGTTTTCATGTCTTATTGTTTCCAATTTCCAGGTATATTTTCTGGATTGGAAAAAGTGACACATATTTTGTGAAGTCTATATATTAGCATTAAACATACAAGATACTGTCAGAAAACATACTCAGCATTTTTAATAGATCTTTTAATAGATTAAAAGATTTAAATTATTTAAATAATAATTTTTAAATATTAACATTTTAATAAGTTGATTTATTTTCCACATACCTTCACCAGTATGTCCTTGACAACTTGATTACTATCATTATGTACACTAATGTAACTAGAAAATGTCTCTCCCAGAAATATATTTCTGTTACAAAAATAAAATAAAACAAAATATGTTTAGTAACAGTTATTTAAAAAAAATACAGAACATTTCACTGAAACACCTTTAAGTTCTAATTAAAAAATATATATACACACACGTTTGCCAGATCAAAGCCTAAAAGTACGCTGGCATTTTCACACCCATACTTCTAAATGTAATCCTTCTAAGAAACTTCTAAGAAACTAAAATTACTGTAATAAACTCTGTTAGTCTAAGATGTGGTTTATAGTAGTGTATTACATTAGAAATTCACCTACGGCTGCAAATTTCTTTCAGCCTCCAATCCTTGTTACATTCAGAGTCAGGCTACAGACAAGGAACATCAGGTAGCACACATTTATATATTATGTCACATCATAAATCAACACACAGATTATTTTTAAAATAATTGAACATCTCATTGCATAACAATGATGTTAAAAACCAAAGAAAAGTAATGAACACATCACTATTAAATGCATCCTAAACCTTGCATGTTACAGTGAGAGTAATTCATTCTTACCCAAAATTTTGAGGCAAAGTCAGCATTTCTCCTAGCATCAAAGTTTCTGCTCCCTTTACAGTAGAAGGATCATCTTTCATGAGTTGATAAAATATATTACCTGTAGAAATATCAAATTGCTAATATCTAAATATTTGCTATGTCCAAAGCTTTGTCTATGTTTAAGTTATGACACTTCATCACTTATTCAGATGGAATTTATTTTAGACATGTGTTTTACAACCAACTTGTTTAGGAATGAAATATGTATCTATAGGCTTGCCTATAAATATTAGTTATTTCCAGGCACGTACGTCCAATAAGTCATTCAGTATGCATAGCGAAGGGCACAATCCCAAAGGCATTATTCAAACTAAAACTTTAAGAGAAATTCTGCCTAAGTACAGTACATAACAGAACTAATTAGCTCCACTTACTATCTTCCCCTGCTTGCTTTGTATTTCCACACAATGCTCTCTTCTTAAATCTTTCACAGAATCGCAGACTGGCTGGGGTTGGAAGGGACCTCTGGAGATCATCTAGTGCAACCCCCTGCTAAAGCAGGCTCACCTACAGCAGGTTATACAGTCGCATCCAGGCAGGTTTTGAATCTCCAGAGAAGGAGACTCCACAGCCTCTCTGGGCAGCCTGTTCCAGTGCTCGGCCATCCTCAAGGTAAGGACGTTCTACCTCATATTCAGGTGGAACTTCCTGTGTTGCAGTTTGTGCCCGTTGCCTCTTGTCCTGTCACTGGGCACCACTGAAAAAAGCCTGGCCCCAGCCTCTTGACACTCGCCCTTAAGATATTTGTAGACATTGATAAGATCCCCTCCCAGTCTCCTCTTCTCCAGGAGAAGCAGGCCCAGGTCCCTCAGCCTTTCCTCAGATGGGAGATGCTCCATCCCCCTCACCATCTCTGTAGCCCTCTGCTAGACCCTCTCCAGTAGTTGTTCCCTGTCCCTCTTGAACTGGGGCCCCCAGCAATGGACACAGCACTCCAGGTGCTGCCTCACCAGGGCAGAGCAGAGGGGGAGGATCACCTCCCTCGATCTGCTGGCCACGCTCCTCCTGATCCCCCCAGGATCCCACTGGCCGCCTTGGCCACAGGGCACACTGCTGGCTCATGGGCACCTTGCTGTGCTCCAGCACTCCCAGGCCCTTCTCCGCAGAGCTGCCTTCCAGCAGGTCAGCCCCAGCCTGTGCTGGTGCGTGGGGTTGTCCCTGCCCAGGTGCAGGACCCTACACTTGCCTCTGCTGAACTCCATCAGGTTCCTCCCCACCCAACTCTCCAGCCTGTCCAGGTCTCGCTGAATGGCAGCGCAGCCTGCTGGGGTATCAGCCCCTGCTCCCAGCTCTGTATCATCAGCAAACCTGCCGAGCAGACACTCGGTCCCTTCATCCAGCTCACTGATGAGTAAGCTGACCAGGACTGGACCTAGTACCGACCCTTGGGGGAACACCACAAGCCACAGACCTCCAGCCAGACTCTGCGCCACTACCACAACCCTCTGAGCCCTGTCATTCAGCCTCTTACTATACTGGACTTTTAGATTGCAACTATTACTGGGGGAAGAGCAAGGGATTTCCAGTTTACGACTGTACGCCAAGCATAACACAATTCAGAAGTAGCAATTCTTCCAAAACAATTTTCCATGGAACATGCATGTATTGGTTCCAATTACCAGGGCATTTTCTCCAGATAAAGAAGACAGTAACACCAAACTTTCTAGTTACACATTTCTCTCACAGCTGCCTTCCATCTTATGCATTAATTGCTCAGACTTTGAGGTCATGTGTTTGCAGTATCACGACCCAGCTTTCAAAGCTGTAGGTCAAGAATTGTAGCATGCCCCTTGGTATTTTCCTATAGCCATTCCCAAACAAAATAAATGGCTGTTTCAGATTACCGTCTATGGGAGGTTGTAAGACTCCTCTGACATCTAAGTCTCAAATGCTCACATTGCTTAAACTGGTAATACATACATAATAATCAGTAAGTAGAAAAGATATACCTGGCAAATCTCTTTCTTCACAAGTCACTGGAATATTAGTAAATAAAGTAGGTTTGGTTAGCCTCATCACTGCAAAAAAAAAAAAATCAGAAAATAAACCACAGGTCAATGATACAAGTACTTTTTATTTTTAAAAAATAATTGTTTTGTCTTCATGTCCTTCCAACAAGAAATCCCACAACCACCAAGTTTTAGCCTGAAAAAGGGTAACACCGTTTTGGTACACTTGGCCTTTTTTAATATGAAAAAAATTCCCTGCTACCCTGAGACCCAAGAGCACTGGTGATGCCATTGTTCCTTCTTGCTTCATTCCTCCAGTGCACTAACATCTACTGCTTTCCATCTTACATGCTTAAGGTCTTATATCTGGTACAGCATTCAGTACTTTGTGGACTTCAGAAATGTACCAGGTTCATTTTTTGTGGACTCTTTCAGGCTAAGCACTTACTCTGTGATTCTGGTTACTCTAGAATTGGACATGATGACTAGTACAGAGTCTTTCAAACACCAGGCTATAAGGAATTGCATTTACACTCTGATCTCCCAACGTACACGCAAGACAGTTATGAGTCTAAAAGCCTGCATTTATACAACTGCTTTTTCTTTTGAGTCACAAACTTTCAACTCCAACCAGTAAAACCATCACAAAAACACTAAAAAGTTTTATTGGTACTGACAAAATCAAACTCACTCATATCTTGCTATTAAAAAAACCCTCTACTTCAGGAAAGTGGTATTTTCAAAAGCTCTTTTAATTCAAAATACTCAGAATTACATTTTTATTACAGATTCCAGATGTTGCTTCTTCAAAGAATTCTTCCATATTCATATAAACCAATGACCCTAATCTTGCATACAGCTTATAAAAGCACTCACATGAAAAGAAGTTGAGCATTTGTAACCTTAGGTGTTGACCAGAATATGTAACAATTGAGTGTTTCCCCAAAACTTAATAAATATAAAACCATGTAATTTCTGAAAATTAAAACTAAAGAATAAAATGAAAGGATTTCTCTTGACTGCAACAAGTTAATCAACATCCCTGCACCAACACATGTATTGTGCTTTTATCTTCATTATATTTTTGTGCATATGTCCAGTCAGCATTCATTATTTCTAGTGGTGTAAAACCTACTATTATTTTGATCTACATTTGGGTGTAGTGGGCTATACTGGTTCACAAGAACTTACATTGCCATACAATCAGATCTGGGCAAGTTAGCATTGACACAAATCTCAGTTTTCATGTAAAAAAGGTATTACGTTCTCTTCGTTACGCTGAAAAGTTGAAAAACATGACCTCTGAAGGCTTAGAACCATGAGGCAAATAAAAAGCCCCAAAACACACAAAACAGTAAATGGAGAACCAGATTCAACACTGAAAACGAAAAAGATAAAATACTGAACTATACATGCATACAAATTAATCATCTCTCAAGCAGTTAAAAATGAAGTCTGGATTTCAGCTTGTACACTGGTGCTACCAAGACTAATAATTCTGTAGAGAAAAGTGTAGTGTTCACTTTTTATTACGTGACAGTTACCCAGCTGAGATGATACAAGCCAACAGAAAGCAGCAGCAAGCTGACAGCTACCACTGAACCATGACACCAATCTCTGGTTCTGTTTAGTAAAATGTTTGTTTAGCTCTTGGTGGTATGTTAAACAAATGGTAGTTACCTAACTTTATTCATATTTACAGTAAGCCCGTATAAACTAGTACTTGCTGACTGTTTCTAAAGGTACAGTTACAAACCAAGTTTAGTCACATTTAAGACAATAAAAAAACCCCAGCTAAATACGTTTTGACTTCATTCTGTGATGTAAGTAAACTAACATGTTTAGATTACATAGTTAAAAGGACTACTAAATCAGTATTAGAAAATACTGTATTTCTGCAGGACAACTCATATCTTTTTCTAAGATCCTAGACACAAAACACAACATTAAATAAAACAAATCATGTGTTCAACTCTATTGTATCTTTAAAAATGCTGTTGCACAAACAAATTCTGTTACTGTTAGTGTTAAGCTCCGAAAAGTAATTTTGGTGAAATAACTTCGCTATATAAACTTCAAAATACTATTGACCCTCAGTTACTCTAGACAGTATTTTTACATTCATTTTGCTATGTGGTAATATTAAATGTCACAAACACCCCAAACGTCAATATAAGACCCCCTTAGCATTTAGTCAAAGTTTAGAAATATACGTCAATGATCCAGACTGAGCAATATCCTTAATTTTAAGACTGCAAAAAGCTATGTAATGCTTACAGTCATTATTTCAGCACAAGAGTGTCAACAAAAGAAAAATGTAAGTAAAAGTCCAAGAGGATTTTATTTAGTTTTTACACTGAGGGATCTCTGTTATGCTTATGTGCAATTTTATTTGATCAGCACTAATGACAATCTAGCAATCTACAAATAAAATTCATTTATTTTCGCTCTTTTCCAGATGCCAGACCTTGACCTCCAGCTACAGCAAAATTATCTGGATTAATTTATTTTCCCCCTTTTCCAGATGCCAGACCTTGACCTCCAGCTACAGCAATATTATCTGGAGTTAGCAGGGGTACCCAAGGGAAATATACACCCTTGTAGCATACATACCAATCTCAGCTTAACTGCTCTACTGACCCTCCAAACATTGAATTGAGCAGGGACAGAAGGACAGCACGAGCTTGAAACACTTCATTCTTTCAGGTGATGAAGTCATGCTGAACTCAGCCTTTTATCACCATAAAACACACTGAAATCCTCAGAGACTTTTACCTTCCATAATGACAACAACAGAAGTTTACAGATAGAAGTCAGATTCTTTCATTTCCTGACTGGTAGCTGGAAGTCACCATTTGTTCCCCAGTATAACTAAGAGACAAAAGACCAGAAACGTTGGGGGTGGTGGTGGTGGAATATCTTATTACTAAAGTCATAAAACAGCAAATGCTAAGTTGTTCATTATTTTTCAGCACACTATTTCCACTGAAACTTCCATTAGTCTTTCTGGAAAAATATGGACAATGTTTCTAAGACAGTGTATACATGTCACAGAAATTAAGTTTCTATTTCATGCGAGGACTATGCCTTCATTAAAAACCACCCACACGTGACTGTCAGTATATAATCAGATCTTGAAGGTCTCTGTGTCTAAAATAATTAGAGATCCTTATAGCGATCATAACAACTCACTTTAAAAATTTTTCCTTCTCCTGATTTCAAAGAAGCACAACAAGGATATACTTTCCTTGATAAAGTATAAATTTTATTATCTGACACAGCTTGCTATAATAGTCAATTTTATTTTTCTCCTTTAGAACACTGAGGTAGAGAGAAGCTACAAAACAGTACTAAGTCAAACAGAAACTTACTAATCTTAACGGAACCATCCATAAGTCCCCTTACAAAACAAAGTTAAATTTATTATTACAGTTATAAAACTGTAGCAAAGTAATATTATTTTGCTGCTTGCTAATTCATCAGTTGTTCTAGAGTTTGTATATTCTAAGCTGGTTCAACACTTCAGACAGCAATTTTATTATGAAGCTCTACCTTACAATTATAAACTAAATATAACTCCAAATTTATTTACAAGCAAGTTCATTTTATCAGTAAGGCTCAGCTTATTCCTAAGAATATTTCTAACATATTCACAGTATAATATATCACAGAAAATCCAGATCTGTCCCACAGATCTTTGGATAGTAGCATTGCAAGATGGCAATTCATTCTGCTTGATGAGTCTATTCAATTTTATCCAGATTTCCTCCAAATTCTGATTATTACAATTAGACTGTTCAATTATCCACTTTGCTCTATAAAATGCATGCAGTTTTAGCCTTTCCAAATTAGTCTGCAGTTCTTGAGATAAAGGAAGAATCTCTTCCTTAAGCTTAGGACTAGGGAGAGAGACACTCCAAGATCTTTTCAATTTTTGTTTTCCATTAGCTGGTAGTTCTCCTTGATTCTCCAAGTTAACCGATGTGCGAACAGTTTGCTCTTTGACTAAAGCCTGCCCGTGTTTCATGCTAGATTGAAACTCAAGGAGGTATTTTGTGCAGTCATAATCAGAAGATTCTGTAACATATTCTGAAGGTGTAGAAAGTTGTTTCAATTCTTCTGCTTCCTCACAAGACACAACAGGTGGTCGCTTTTTCGGTTTGAGGGGAAGTCTGTTTAAATTATTTGGAAACCAGGGTGTAAATCTTGGTAACTGACGAATGGGAAACTCCTTCACTGCTGCTTCTGCCAGTTTCTGCAGTTTTACTAGATCTCTCTGATGTGGTCGATAATGCAAGACCATGTCCATGTTTGTACAGTAGGAATCAGCCATTCTTAAGAAAAGGAACAGTCTCTTGATTAGGATTCTCAACTCTAGACTGAAATTTGAAAGGATTTCCTTGCCCCATGCTGCAAAGATCAGTGGAAAACAGGACCTAAAGTAGAAGTATTATAAAATATGATACTACCATATTAAAAAAAAAAACAACACACCAAAACCAAACAAAAACCACACTGCTAGGATATTTCACAGAAAAGCAACACGTAGTAAAAATAAGCAAGACCATTCTACTTTATCCAGGCTGAATATTAGTGACTGTATTCCATCATTACTTGTGTAACTTCAGTATACTGAACATTATCCATATGCGCAGTTTATGCAACACTGTCCCTCCCAAAAGCATGCTTTTACTGTCAGCACCTCATACTTGCCATCCATGTGTCATTATTCTTGCTATATTGTTGTGATGCAAACTAGAAGAGATACTAGTACTGCTGCCCATTTTCTCAATAAAAAAGAAAAAAAAAAAAACATGTCTGGTGAAGTGTTTTCCTCCCGCACCTCATTTCAAGCCAGGGCACAGAAAACACATGTGTTACAAAAATCCCATCAGAAATAGTAGTGACTGATACAACAGGTTTTAGTCACAGGTTAAAAGGGAAGTGCTACAGGCAAGTTAAAGTTGTCTGCTTCCATTTCATACCATAACTACACATTTAGTTTCATTCTCATAGCTTTCAAGTAATGCATGCAGCCATCCTATTAGTCCTTAAGTTAAGGACCCAATAATTGCTTAATTTATTCAATTTTTAGAATAACTAAAAAACACATTAACTCCTTAAAAACTTTAAACTTTCATATGTCATTGCTTTCTCTCACACAAAGATTAGATTAAATGCAGGGGGTGGGGAGCACTATAAACATTACTATGAAATATAACATGCACTCTCTTGCTCTTCTGGTGTCCTGTCCCATCCCACCTCCCTCTCAACAAGACTGCAATCATTTCAGGTTCCCTGCCAGAGATAAGCAATATACAATGATATTAAAATTACTAAAAATCTAGGATTGTTTAATCATTACACTGTCAACATTTTGTTTAAAATAGTCACAATGCAAAAAAACCCTGATACCTTTCTCACTTCTTTTGCAAAATCTGCAGCCTGGACACTGCACCAAATTCAATACAAGTTTCTTACAAAAGCAAAACGATCTACCATAAAACTCTTTGCTTTGAATTAACTTCTATCAAAATGCATTTGCATTGTCAGCTGATGATGCTTCCTGTTCTCAGGTTTTTGGCTTTGTGTGTGTGTGTACATATATGAAAAAGGGCTTGCTGCTCTTTGAATTACAGTTAACAGATTTTACTGTGATGTGCAGACACCATTAAAAAGGCCTTCCAGGAGTGTTGCAAAACTAGTAAACAGGCAGAAGACGGGCTCTGAAATTATTTGCACACCTACACTACTCCATCCCCCTGAGCAGCCTTGCCCACTTGGAATGCTTGCAGAATTGAGATTTTAACCAATTGTTACTGCTACCTAATTAGCAGCATTTAATTTATAAGCAAGAACAATTAGGAAAAAAAAAAAAAGCAGTAAATATTATGTCTGTCGACTGGCATAATATGAAAGCAGGTTCAGACTTTTCAGTGTTCCAGTTGCTGACTTACTGGTACGCAATTGCCAGCAGAAATGATCAAATTCTTCACAGGGCTCTCTGGATTTCTGTGTTAGCTTTGCAAGGTGCGCCAGACACGCACGTCTGTATTCTCACTGATCACAGTCCCTGAATCCAGGACGTAATCCCAACAGCTGTGCATTAAACGTGAGGTTAAAGGAGCAAAAAACATTAAAAGGTGGAAAAAACAAACAAAGGCGACAGCAGGGAACCGGAAAGGCGATTTTAGATTTTCTCCTAACTGCTGAAGAACTTGTGCAAAATGCGAACACACGGCAGATCGGCGGCACCACCAAGCATGGCGCACACGCGCCTGCGGGGCCCCTGCCACTTAGAACAGCCCATCCCCCACCCCCAGCCTCCCCTCACCCGCGGGCAGCCCCGGCCCCACCGCTCCCTACTCCACCGCCTTCTAAGCCGGCGGGCAGGCGCGGCCCTACCGACGGAACCGAGGCGGCGTTCCACGGCCGCGGCGCCCGGCCCGGTCGCAGCGCTGCGCCTCGCCTCACGGGGCCGGCCCCAGGGCAGGCGGGCCGCCGGGCCCGGCGGACGGGCGAAGCGCTGCTGCCACGGCACGGGAGGGCGGGTAGGCACCGGCGGGTCGCGCTATCGATACCTTTCAAGGCCAATAAGTGCTCCTGCTTGGGCTGGTTAACGTCCATGGCGGCAGCGCTCGCCGCTGCGGAAGGGCCGCCGCACCGAACCGCCGCCGACAGCGGAGGACGCTGGGTCAGAAGAGGCGGGGCGAGCGGGCGCGATAAATAGGCCGCCCCCGGGAGCGGCCGCCCCTGGACGCGGCGCGGCACGGCACGGCACGCGACACTGCAGCCCCCAGGGCGCGCCGCCTCCCGCCTGGGCGGGCGGACGGACGAGCACTTGGCGACCTGCCGAGGGGCCGTCGCCTGCGCCTTGGAGCGCTGGGATCCGCGGTCCCCCAGAGCCGCACGGGCAGCCCTGCGGCGCGGCACGATGGGAACCGTAGTTCTGCGGTGCGAGTGGCGAGAGGCGGGCGCCGGCCGGAGGGGGCGCGCATGCTCCCACTGGGGCGGTGGCCGCGCCGCTCCGCCCCGCCCGCCGCAAGATGGCCGCCCTCGGCGTAAACAAGGTCGAGGCTGGTACCGGGCAGGACAGCGGCCGGGGGCCCGGTAGCAGTGGCCGCGGCCCGGCTGGCGCCGCAGTGAAGGTGAGACGGGCTGTCCGGCCCTTTGCACCGTCTGGCTCGGCCGCTGCCGAGCGTGGCAGGGCGTTGCGGGGTTGCGGGCCGGCACCACCGGGGGGAAGGGGAAGCACGGCTACGAGGGGTCTTCAGGGCAGGAGTCGTCTCCTGAGGCGCCGGCGTTCGTCTCGTCTCGGGCCGGGCCGGGCAGCCGCTTCCCTGGCCCTTTACCGGCCTCGCCCGCCCGGAGCCGCGACGCTGGGGGCTGCTCGGAGCGCGATGCGGGCGGGAGGCCTCTGCGCAGGGCCGGCCCCGGCCGCAAAGGGCAGCGCGCTGGAGGGCGCGGGCGCGCCGCGGGGGTTAGCAGGCCCTGTCGTGGGGAGTGTCGGTGGGGTTTGGTTCTGGTGGTTGTTTGGGTTTTGGTTGTGGTGGGTTTTTTTTCTAAATGACGATCAATTTTGCTTCTTATTAGCTGTTTAAGATGTTCTGGTCCCCTCCTGTTTGCTTTTGCTACCTGGATGCTGTGTTTGCAGTTTCATAAATGGCTAACTTGGTATGACTGACCTTGTTATATGTATTAGCTACGAATGGAAGCTTTCTCCACTGGCTCATAGCCTGCTTTGGCAGGGTCTTGCCCTCCCTTTCCTCCTCCTGTGAGGACGTTTCTACATACTTAATTGTGCTGCTTGACTAGTGGACTTCTCTTGTGGGAGTTCATTAAATGAAGTGCGCAAGAACTTCAGGTGGGATGCTGAAGAGTTAAAACGTTCTGTTCCTGTCTTTATTTATTTTATTTTATTTTATTTGGGTGTACAAAGGAAAATTGATGATTCAGTTTATCTGCTGTGATTGCAGGAACTTCTGTAAAGTAAACTGCGAAGTTTTGCTTTTTTTGTCACATCAAGACCAAATATGGCCTCTTTTTAAATTATAGGTTCTTGAGTGTGGAGTCTGTGAAGATGTATTTTCTTTACAAGGTGACAAAGTTCCCCGGCTGCTTTTGTGTGGCCATACTGTCTGCCATGACTGTCTTACTCGGCTTCCCCTCCATGGCAGAGCAGTTCGTTGTCCATTTGATCGACAAGTTACTGAACTAGGTAAGAAGATGTAAATCTGAAATTCTTAAAACCTGTCAGCCGGGGATAACTAGAATATAATGCTAGATATAGTTTCTGAATGCTCCACTTAGTGATATGTCCAAGTAATGAATGTGCAGTGTTCCTCTTCATTCAGAGAAGCACTGTTAAGCATTAGTAAAATAGATGTCTTAAAAAAAGAAAGTCAAGACTTTATCTTCTTGAACCTGGGCTTGCAAGCTTTATACCTTGAAGTCTTTTTGCACACCTATGTTTACAAAGGGACTACTCTATGTTAAACTAGCATCTAAGGGATCCTGAATGAGTTTTCTGTTGTCCTAAACAGTAAGTAAACCGTGCAGTTAAATGGGTAGTTTCTTTGATGAGCAGATTTGTCTGGGTACATGATGAAGTGATACAGAGGGAAGTATCAGTGGTAACAAGCCTGATTTTTAAAATGTACAGTAATTCTATATATGAAGTAACTGACAGCAGCAGGCTACCAACAGGAATTTCCATACTGTAGGAGGGCCTGCAGACAGGATTTGAAAGGATAAGGTACAGCTTTTATCCAGCAGTGGAGGTTTATTTTAGGCAAAAGATGACCCATGCTTATGTTTCCTTCGGAATAGCAATTGCCTGTTTAACATAGGGTTACAGAGGAGACAAGTTATCAGAAGAATTTGCACTGAGAAGGACTTGTTAATAGAACTGGCTCCAGCATGGGGGGAAAAAAGCTATTGGAAGGAGAATCATCAGAGAGGGAGATCTGTAATGTGGTAATCCATGAAAGAAATATTTATATATAGAATATGCTAAAATAAGAATTTACTTTCTGGTAAGTGAATCTGCTAGATTGCAGATCAAATGGAGAGGGCTATTAAGGCACTCTCTGGATGCTTTCATGGAAATAGGAGTCAGGAAAAGAAATAATCAGTCTCATATGAAAGAAGGGTTTATTTTCTAGGGGGAGGGAGTTCATAAGTGTGAGCATCATGAATGACTGCTGGTCTAGAAGATGCGGTTAAAAGGGTCATGATTTATTTTACTTTTTACCTATGACTGTACAGCTGCATGAGATTTCTTGAAGTGTGCTTTTAAGGAGGAGACTGTTAGAGCACAATATTCAGTCCTACTGTTGTGAAACATTTCTGTCCAAGACCACTGCTTGTATCTTGTAAAGTAGAAGTACCATTTTCATTATGATGGGGAACTTGTCACTTCTTAATTTTTATTGGTCATTTTTTTCCCACCTGTCTGAAAGTATCCTATTATATTCCTTGTGGATTTCAGGTTTAAGAAAAATGACGCTTTGTAAAAGCACCTAAGGTTTTTTCATCTTGCATAATAAGAGGAGCTTCTGATGGAACATAGTGAAACGTTATTAAACTCTTAAGGCTCCTATAGATAGGAAGTGGGAAGAAAAGCTTCAACTTTTGAGTCCAGGATAAGCTAGTAGACTTGTGTCCTACTGGCTAGTACTAGAAAGAAGGATTATATACTGTGATCAAAAACTGATAGGTAGAACATTTTAGCAAAACAGCTTGGAAGTAAAAATAGTTCTGTGAATGTAAATAAACATGTTCTGTCTGGGGATTTGATTCGGGGCAGAAGAGGGTCATAGACACTTTTAGTCTTGCCATGTCCATAATAACTGCCTTGAGAAATATTATTGCTTTCAGCATGTAAAAATGGGATGTTTTGTGGAGTGCAGCTCATCGTGACCCCTCTTTGAGGCATCTCTGCTTTTTTTGTCTTGCTCTGATCACTTGGCAGTTACTGCTGTTGGTTAAATTACTGCTGTTGTAGTTCTGTTTCCTTCTGAGAGCTCAGGAGTGGAGCTGATAGGGAGTCATGGCAACTGTGTGCCCAGGGAACTTCTTATCCTTCCCTCACATTTCAGGGCATGCGAGAAAGCAAGCGCCATTTTCACCCATTTCTGCAACTGCCAGTTCTGCCATTTAATGAAGTAGTCTCAGGAGGCGGTTTAGTATCTAAATCTGGGTTATAGGATCACTGCCAAGAGAAAGTTCTGTTGAAAGAGAAGCTGTATAATCAGGGTGTAAAGCTACCTGTGTTGAACAGTTCCTAAATAAGTAACTGTGGATTTTACACATGCTTTTCGTTGGTCATTTAACCTGTACAGTTCGGATAAAGGTGATTGTTTTCCTTTGCTCTTACCACTAAATCACTTAATCCTATATTTGTCCAGGTTTTCCCAAGGAATATTTTGAAAGGGAACTTTTTGGAAGAAATACTCAGGGATCTATATATGTATAGGTATAGCTGTATTTTCTCCTTTCTGAAGTGGACACTTGGTTTAAATGTACTGGCATGTTGCTTATATAAATGTATGTATGTGTGTATATATATATTAAAAAAAACTATGGGAAGGCAGCATTAGGGGTACTTTCTCAATCAGAATTTCTAGAAATGTGGAGTCTGCAAGCAGAGAAAATTGACAACACCTCATTTACATGCTTACCAAAATATTCTAATAATTCATAAAACCTTGGTATGAGAGAAAATAAGTACTAATGAATTGGTAGGACTAAAGCCTGCCCAAACCACGTGGTGTACCTGTTGAAAGTATGTGAGGTGTACATGTTGAAAGTATGTGATCAGTCTAGAGGTTATCTTCTATCTATCTAGATTAACATTCTTTAACCAAAAACATGTAATGGAAAATCTTTTTCAATTTTCAAAATTTTGAAGGAATATATTCTGGAGATCATGTTGACTTGGGCAGTATATTTAGGGGAAAATCTAGAAAATGTTCTTCATAGAAGAAGACTCCTCTGAATGCCTTTTCATTAAAAGTGTCTTTATCTAGGAGAAGAGGTGAAACATTTCTTGCAAACTGCTTTCTGTCGTCTTCCTGCATTGAGTTAGTGGGTTGGTTTTGGGTTTTGGATTTTTTTTTTTAATACATGGACCAATGAACTGTTGGGAAGGATGTGCTTATATAACAGCTTTGGAGGCTCTGGCTTTTGATTTTCAGCTGAGCAGCTCTGCTAAGGAAGCCTTTAACAGTTTACGGCTCAGGTGAGCTCTCCCTACCAACATCATTATTACAGGTCTGAAACTATTTTCTATCATTAGAACTTTTTGAACTGATGTATGCACATGTTAGCATTCTTCATGGAATCCATCCCATTGGTATTGTTTACATTTATATATTCTTTTGCTAGTCTTTGAGTACTAAGGTAAAACCTCAAAACGTTGTGCAAGAAAATGTAGCTATAACATAACATACTCATAGCTTTGTTCAGACATTTAGACAAAAGTTGCTCCTTCATTCCTTGCATTATTTATAATTCTTTTGCAGACAAGCTTTATTCTTTTGAAAGTACATTTGAAAAGTCTGGTCTTTCAGTCTTAGCATTTTCATTGTCACTGGCTCATTCCTGGCTGACACTCTTCCTGCTAGTCATTGTCTTATCTCCTTTTGAGAGGAGACAGTCATAGTCTGTAGTGGTTTTGTAATGCGCATGAACATCCCTTGTAGGCCCAAGGATGAGATCACTAGACTCATACATTTGCAATCAAAGCAGAATTTGAGCGAGTCCAAGAGATTAAATACATATATTTTCATGACTCATCTTTCAGTGTTTTTAAATGTAAAATAAACACTGGATCAGATGTGTCCAAAATGTGTGTCGAGTACGTAGTAATTTTGTAGTAGGTTTAGTGTAAAAAGAAGCAAAGTGGCTTTTTCTCAAATACACAGACTTTATGGTAGATGTGGTGAAATGAGACATTACTTTCTCTTGATAATGCATATTTTATAGGGTGCTTACTGGTTATAAATTCTGGTTTTAGTTGGTTAATAGTTGATACATAAGTTTGCTTGTTTTTCCATGTAGTGCAAGATCAACAGCGCACTAACAGTGTATGGTATGTATTATCAAATCTCAAGCTATATAAGAAGTTAAAGGAAGGATGTAAAAGCATTTGACTTTGCTTCTTCTGACAGCTTTAAATTATGAACTAGAAACACAGAATAGCTATAGACGTATCTTTTCTGATCTTTTCTGTTGGTGATATTCCAGTAAATTAGTTCTGCTTTGGATATTCTGACTTGGTTTTCTCTTCATGCTGACCATGTACTGTTTAAAATATAAGGTTAATATAATATTCACAATTAATATATATTTGAATGAAGATAGTACCTTCGCTCTGTAAGATGGAGTCCGTGTCTGCTCCTGCGGTGATCCAGATGAGATGAGGAGCCCCTCCGGGAAAATCCCCGGGGGTACCCTAGGGAGTACCCACTCTCAATGGGTCCTGCAGCCGAACAGAGGAGGTCCCATCTGGGGTGCCAAATTGATTTGAAGAATCAGTCAGCAATATGCAGGCGAGTGGAGGTTATCTTTATTCGGCAGCGCTGGGTGCATGGGGGATCGCCCCACCGAAGTCATGCACCCCGAGGGGACTTTTCAGTCCCCCCTTTATACAAGCGACTCATACCTATTCATTAGTTTTCCAAGAAATTGTTTATTCATTACAATTCTGAGAATTCATTTATGTATCTTGCGCCTGCACAATGTCCTTGAGGGGTTGTCTCTACGCAGACTCTATTCCTTAGCAGCCATGTTTAAAGTCTTCATCTTCACCATGTTGCATGTACAACAGGGATCTAAGACAAAATGTCCCTTCTAAAGATAACCAACCCAAGGACTTAGCAGTCTGTGCATCCATCATGTGGCAGTAAGGGTCCTTGGACCCTTCCCGACTTTTAACTAAACATAGCTGTGTCATCCTTTAGATAAGTGGTACAGCATTCACTATTCAGTTTAGCCACTGAGAATATTATGGTTGATGATTTAAACTGGAGGGGGGGTTGGGTCAGGGAGGCATGCCTATGAAAGAAATTTTTATGTGGGAAAACTGGAAGTTACATGTAACAATAAAGTATACAGTGCGGATGTATTGATTCCTGTTCACATGTCTCTTCAGAGCTACTGTAGCATTGTTGCCCTCACTTTGGACAGGTGTGGCATGCATTTTGTGAATGATAGCATGCATCCTTGCTCTGCCTCCTCTGATGGGAAAGCAGTTGGCATGTGAGCATGCCAGTCTTCCATGTAATTTTGCCTAGCCATGTAATGCAGCTCTGCTATTGGAAACAGTACTGCAGGAAAAACATTGTCAGGCAGTAAAAGCACTTGCATGAATTTCAAGCAATTTTGAAGCCTTAAGATTGAAAGCCAGTCTCATTTTTCTTGTTTCATAGCTTCTGAAGTAAAAGACAACATTGTGGTTTAACCCTGGGGGGCAGCTCAGCCCCACGGAGCCACTTGCTCACTCCCCTGCAGTGGAACAGAGGAGAGGACTGGAAGGGCAAAAGTGGGTTGAGACAAAGGCAGTTTAATAGGTAAAACAAAAGCTGCGCACACAAGCAAAGCAAACAAGGAATTCATTCACTGCTTCCCACTGCCAGGCACGTGTTTAGCCATTTCTGGGAAAGCCAGGCCCCATCACTTGTGGTGGTTACTTGGGAAGACAGGTGCTATAACCGTGAACATTGCCCCACTTCCTTCTTCTTCCCCCCCAGCTTTTATTGCTGAGCATGATGTTATATTGTATGGAATATCCCTGTGGTCAGTTGGGGTCAGCTGTTCCAGCTGTATCCCCTCCCAGCTTCTTGTGTACCCCCAGCCTGTCCACTGGTGGAGCAGCATGAGAAACAAAAAAAGGCAACCATACTGTGTAAGCACTGCTCAGCAATAGCTAAAATACAGGTGTATTATCGTCACTGTTTTGATCACAAGTACAAAACATAGCCCCAAACCAGCTACTATTAAAAAAATTAACTCAGTCCCAGCCAAAACCAGTACAGAGAATAATTCTCAACAAGCTGAAGCTGAAGGTAGGAGAACTTGCAGATATTTTTGGATTTGGGTTTTTTTTTGTTTTGCTTTTGTGTGCGCTTCCTTGCAAACAATATTGTAAGAAACCTAGCTCTTAAAAGCATTGCCTTTTATGTAGTGACAATATTTGAACGGTGCTTGTATAATTCTACAAAGAGCCTTTATAGCAGTGTATACTCTCTGTGTGCTGCAAATCCAGACTCCTGTGGGAGCTGAAGTTCCATATTCTTAGAACAGTGAAAATGCTGATTATTTTCTTGACTGTGTACCAAGCTGAGAAGCAGTGGAACATGAGTATTTGGGATGGGTAATTAGCTTTGATGGTTCTCATAACTGCTTGCTGCTCATAATAATTGGTGTCTGTTAATTTGGAACAACACTTTCACTCCCATGATACATCAAAATCTGTGGAGTGTTTGATAAATCTCAGTACTGAGGAAAGAAGACTTAATGTCTGTGTAGGATCAGTGGGATGACATCTGAATTCCAGAAGGATACAAAGGGCACATGCCTACCAAGCCACAACAGGGCAGCATAATTTAGGAGTTGTGAAACAGCACTCTGGAGAACCAGATAACTCAGGTAGCGTGGGCTTTGTCTTTGGAAACATGCATAGAATGCAGCTTCTGTGCATTCATGTCAGATGCAGACTTAACACCAGATATGCGGACTGAAAATGTCAATAGTTTTTAGGCATCTTTGGGAACCAATCTCAGCCTCCAGTTGCTGTTCTGCTATTCTGTGCAACTGGCTTATGAGAGGCAACCCAATTTTTTTCCAGGTCTGGTATTGTTTTCCAAAATTATGTTTTCCAGATCATGCTTGAAGAAAAGTGTAAATTGAATAAAGCAGTTAATTGAATTTAGTACAGAAGTTATGTATTATTTTTCTTACAGGTGAACAGCAGAAGTTCACTAAGTTTGGCTCATTCTTGTATGGGTATGTTTGCATAAAGTACAAAACAAATATTTGAATTACAAAAGCAGCATGCATATGCAGTTTTGTTCAGATCTTGATGTTCTACCTCTAAAAAGTAACTGCATTAACCTTTTCCTGTCTTACAAACAGTTCAAAAGTTCCATCATAAGATAGAATAGTTGATTTTGGGTCTTACAGATTCTGTTTAAATACAAGGTGGTGTTCCCAGGCACCTTCTTAATTACGTAAATGTACATCTGTCACTACCCTGGGCACTACTGGTGATGTGGTGCTATCTATCACTCTACTCAAAGCTACCAGACACACACACACACCCTCCGTTTCTTTTCCTGAAGTTAGCAGATTCTGTACACTTCAGTAAAAAATCTGCCAAAGAGGTCAGGGCAATGTTATTGGTGAAACTGATGTCCGCATTTTGCCTGCCTTTCAGTGCACCGAAGTGCTCTGTTAGTATTCAGCAGAAATGCTGGATATAATTAAGTAATTTCTTGAGCTGGTCTTTGCTGTCAATTATGTTGTTTCAAGAGCTGGTAAAAATAATGTTACAAGATCATAGGCATTTGTGGGTTAATTCTGTGATATTTGTTAGGAAAACACGATATGTGGAGGTTTAGTTTATATACCTGTGTTCTACCAGTTTTGGTGAACTGATCATAATAAAATCTCCGTGACAACAGCAGAAGAGCTCATCATAGCATTGGGGCTGGAAGAAGAGCACATGCGCATGTCTTTACTTGACCCTTCCAAATTACGCTTTGTTAGCAAGTAATAACACTCTCCACCTGGACTGACATGTATTGATATTATATAGAAACAGGTTTGTTAGTGTCAGTTAGGAGTAGTTAAACTGATTCTAAACTGTGCAGTAATAAGGGCTTAGTTTGGGCAATAAACAACTTCACAAGTTGATCCACCTTGGATTTTAAAGAAGAAAAACTCAAACCTACGCACACAGGTGACACTCATTCTGGAAATTCATAGTGAATTCAACACTTAAGCTACATCAAAAACACCTGTGTGTTCTCAGATCATCTATCTGAAATTGGTCATTCCTAATTTTCAATAGTAAATAATTGTGATTCAGCAATGGTAGTCAGCTTATTGCAGTTGATCAAATATAACTTTCTAGATGTTGTGCATTGAGATGCATACTCAATCCCTAAAAATGGCAAACATCCCATCTGAGGAATGTCTGATAGCATACTACTAAAATATGTTTGGTTTTTTTTCTTTTATATATAACAGCTCTGCTGAGAGGAAGTTGCTAGGTGCTTTCTGCATTACATCTAAATCACTTCTGAAGAGCCATGCCTTAAAAGTGCAGGAGCAGGCAATTTCAGAGTGTCAAGCAGGTAAGGCAAAATGCTGGCTTGACTAGGCAGGGATCTTCTAGAACTTAGGCAGAAGAAGAAAGTGTACAGATATTGGAAGCAAGGACAGGTGACACGGGAGGCTACAGAGATGCTGTTCAGCACTGTAGGGAGAAAATTCATGTGGCCAAAGCTCGATTAGAGTTCAGGCTGGTCAGCACTGTGAAGGACAACAAAAAGGGCTTTTTAAAATATGTCAACAGCAAAAGGAGAATCAGAGATAATGTTATTCTGTTGTTTGATGTGGTTGGTCACCTCACAAACAAGAATGTAGACAAAGCAGAGAAGTTTAATCCTGAGGTAATCCTGGTTATACATACACACTGGGGGATGAGAGGCTGGAGAGCAGCCCCACAGAAAGAGATCTGGGGAGTTGGGTTGATGGCAAGTTCAACATGAGTCATCAGTGTGTCCCGGCAGCCAGAAGGGCCAACCATGTCCTGGGGTGCATGAAGCACAGCACGGCCAACCAGTCCAGGGAGGTGACTGTCCCACTCTACACTGCACTGGTGTGGCCCCACCTTGAGTACTGTGTGCAGTTTGGGGCAGCACAGTACAAGAAGGATATCAAACTGTTAAGAGCTCATCTGGAGGACAGCAACCAAGATGGTGAAAGGTCTCAAGGGCATGACTTAGGAGTGGCTGAGGTCACTTGGTTTGCTCAGCTTGGGGAAGAGAAGGCTGAGGGGTGACCTCATCGCAGCCTGCAACTTCCTCAAGGGGGGCAGAGGAGGGGAGGTGCTGATCTCCTCTCCCTGGTGACCAGCGATAGGACGCGAGGAGATGGAATGAAGCTGCATCAGGGGAAGTTCAGACTGGAGATCAGGAAAAGGTTCTCTCCTGAGATGGTGGTCAGTCACTGGGACAGGCTCCCCAGGGAAGTGGTCACGGTACCAAGCCTGTCAAGAATTCAGGTAGTGTCTGCATGACTTTCTTAGTCATGTGGTTTAGTTTAAGAGACCTGTGAGGAGCAGGGAGTTGGACTCAATGATCTTTATGGGTCCCTTCCAACTTGAGATAGTGTGATTTTAATTCTCTCATTTGGGAAGAGAATGAGAGAAGAGAATGAGCCAACCAACTGAAGGGTGGCTTTGCAGAAAAGGACCTGGAGGTCCTGGTTTACCTGGTATGTTGTTGCAGCAAAGAAAGCGAACAGTATCTTGGAGGAACGTTGCCAGCAAGGCCAGGGTGGTGATCCTTCCCCTGTCCTCAGCACTGGTGAGGCTAGACCTAGAGTACTGTATCCAGTTTGGGGCTCCCCAGTACAAGAGAGATAATAGCTACTGGAGTAAAAGGCCTGTAAGACAATAAAGGGCCTGGTGTATCTCTCATATGAGGAAAGGCTGAGATACTTTGTGCAAATATCTGAAGGGAGAGTAAGACAGAGCCAGGCTTTTTTCAGTGCATCTGGTAACAAGAACTAGAGGCTGTGTGCACAAACTGAGGCACAAGAAGTTCTGTCTGTACATAAGGAAACAGTTTTGACTGTGAGGGTAACCACACTCTGGCACAAGTTGCCCAAAGAGGTGGTGGAATCTCCCTCCTTGGAGATCTTCAGAAGCTGTCTGGGCCTTAGCAGCCAGCTCTAGGTGATCCTGCTTGAGTAAGAGGACTGGGCAAGGTTATGTCCAGAGGTCCCTTCCAACCTCAACTAGCATGTGATTCAGTAATGACTAAAGAGTAATAAGCCAGTGCACAAAGGTGATCTCTTGAGGGACCTTTGCCTTCTGGCAGAGAAAATGGTTTTAAATTTATGATAATTACGCTGAGAAAAGTCAAAGGATGGTACTTTCTTTGAGAAGCAATGACTAGGGTTCTCGTATGCTACATGGACTATGCAGGTAGCATTTAGCAGCAGTCATTGGGATGCAATCCTGGTTTTGCTTTTCATCGTGTTGTTTCATGTGAACTTCTACAAACTGAGGATGATACAGGAGTAGACACAGATTTCTGCTTTGCTCACGGAAGTAGGAGGTATCTTTTTCGCTATATACAAATAGTGTATATGGGTCTTTCTGAATATTGTTTTAAATCTTATTCAGGTTTTTACTGGACTGAGATCTGCAGTAGGTGTTGCATTTTGTGATTCAGTGTAAATTCTTCAAAGCTTCCATTAGTAGAAATGTTCGCTCATGTAGTTATGCAAAATACGAATTTTTATGATAAAAATCAGAGTTTGTGTGTTCCTTGTAGTCCTTAGTTGTTAGCTATTGTGGATTACTTTATAAGTGTATTTACTGAGTTTTTGTAAATTTTTAATAATTGTGAAATCTTTTAAGCAGGAAAAATCTGCATAAATATTAAATAGTTCTGTGATGGAAGGAAGGAGGGGGTGGAAAGGTAGTGTGACCTTACAGAGAAAAAGTGATAGTTGTATCTCATTTTCGTTAATGTCACTGTAGTTAATGTGCTCTTAATATTTGTCGGAATCTCAGCTGTGGTTTGTGAAACTGCTCATGATGATGTTTGCTTGAGGGGCTTTTTTACATCTCCCCTTCATTTAACTCTTCCTGAAAAATAGGAGATTCTGGTGTCTGGGGCTTGAAAAAGAATTTTGCGTTGTTGGAACTCTTGGAACGGTTGCAGAATGGACCTGTTGGGCAGTGTGGGACAGCAGAAGAAGCCATCGGTCTATCTGGAGAGGTACTGAGTTTTAAAAAAAGCCAGGTTTGCTACATTTGCTTTAATTTATCTCTAGATAGAAAAAAAAATCAGTTCTTTGCCAAATGTGATTTCACTAATAATGCTGTTGTTTTCTTTCAGTATCTAATATTAAGGCTTCAATAGTTCCATACTCAAATGCTAATCTGTGCTGACTAAAGCAGAAAATTAAGAAGTATTGCCAAGCATACATACTATTTCCCCCTACTTTTAGTCATGTATGTTTTTTAGAAAAGGTTACTTATTTGGATATTGTAGTTATAGTGATTTAAGGACAGTTTTCTAAAACATCTGGAAACTCTTCCTAAAGCCTTCAACTCTTCTTAAGTAGTTCCTTTTATTTATTTGATATCACTACATCATGTGACAGTACTTCACTATGAAAACCAGCTGCTTTAACCATTTCAGTATTAACAACTGGTATGCAAGAAATATCATGCAGTGTCATTCTAGGAATGGGTAACTGTCCTAGATGTTTTGTCTGTCTGTAATTCTTTTCTCTCTAATGATTGCTTTGGAGGAAATGATTGGAGTATGAATTTTACCCTCTAAGCCTTTACAACTTACACTGAAGTTTGGATTTATGAAATCACTGAACACTTCTAGAATAATTTATTGGAGTTGACTATAAAGGAAAACATATTTTATGTAAAAAAAAAAAAATATTGAGAACTTAGTTTTCAAAGTAGTCCAAATACTTACTAGTTTGTAACTTTTACAGAAAGTCTGTTTCCAAGCTTGTATGGGATTAAATGTTAACAAATTCAGCACTGGGTTTTTTTTGTTGTTGTTAGAGTATCATTCGTTGCGATGAAGATGAAGCCCATGTTGCATCTGTGTATTGCACTGTTTGTGCCACTCACCTGTGTGCAGACTGTTCCCAGCTTACTCATTCTACAAAGACACTAGCGAAACACAGACGTGTACCTCTTGCTGATAAGCCTCACGAGAAGACCATGTGCTCCCAACACCAAGTGCATGCTATTGAGTTTGTTTGTTTAGAAGAGGGCTGTCAGGCGAGTCCTCTTATGTGTTGTGTCTGCAAAGAGTACGGGAAGCATCAAGGTCATAAGGTACTGCTAATAATCTGTTTCTAGTTACGCCATGGGGCGGCTTGCATAATTATTTATCCAATTAAAGTATAAAAGATTACCAAGAAAGGAAAGTAGGTTCTTAATATGTCTTTATAGATGTATCTTCATACTGTTCTTTTGCTTTCCCTGCATTTCAGATAACTACCATGATAAGATTACAAGAAAAGAAACATTATTTCTAAGACCACAATAAGTTACTTATGTATTAAGATGGACAGTCTCTTTATCTGATGCTTTTCTGAACTTCTCACAACATTGAGTCATCAGTTCTGAAAATTGTTTTCATTATGCGAACACTAGGTTCACCCAACCTGGTGCAGTCTAACTGCCCTTCTTTTTTTGTAATTGATGGTGGTAAACAGGCGGATTAGTGTGTTTGCTAGATGCCTATCTCAGTCTCAGCATAATCTGTAACTCCTGATTACATTTTAAATTGCAAGATGGTTATAAATTCTTACTTGCCTTTCCTATATATATATACACACATATACATACACACATATATATTAAATATGTAGTAAAATGGAAAATATTATTAAGATATTTATGATTGTTCTTTGATATGTTGCTTTTAATTAATAGCATTCTGTCTTGGAACCAGAAGCAAACCAGATTCGTGCATCCATTTTAGACATGGCCCACTGTATAAGAACTTTCACAGAAGAAATCTCAGATTATTCCAGAAAATTAGTTGGAATTGTTCAGCATATAGAAGGAGGAGAACAAATAGTTGAAGATGGAGTTGGAATGGCCCATACTGAACATGTATGCTTTTCTTTTTTTTTCCCACATGCACAGAATATTTGGGTTTTAATAACTGAGATAAGAAATTTCTTTGAAAATTATACATAGGTTTTATAAGACAAGACCGTAAGTTCTTATCTCTACCAAGTCAGTATTGAGATTTAAACCAGCAGATAGAGGGGAATTTGTAGTTCATTACAATGTTTTTAGGCTACATGACAATAGGGAGACAGTAGAGAAGGCTGTATAAATGCTAGTACAGTACTGAAGTACTGTGAGATTGCATCTGTTCTCAGGTGCTGTGATAATATTGAGGATTTTTTCCCTGGTCATTTTTAGATATCATTTAGATATCATTTTACATACAAATAACCAACTTGATTATCAGAGTAACTTCTTGGAGGATCTTTGTGTTAAAGCTGATAAGACTTTCTGTATAACAGCACTTGAACTGTGATGTAGCCAAGCAGATATGAACATAAGTTAGAAACTGGAATAAAATGAAAAATGCACTTCTGGAATCAACTGGTGTCCTTAATCCTCTGGATCTTCTGACTGCAACACTGTAGGTACCAGGGACTGCAGAGAACGCTCGCTCGTGTGTCCGAGCCTATTTTTCTGATCTTCATGAAACCCTTTGCCGTCAGGAGGAAATGGCTCTTAGTGTTGTTGATGCTCATGTGAGAGAGAAGTTGATTTGGCTTAGGCAACAGCAAGAAGACATGACGATCCTTTTGTCCCAGGTTTCAACAGCTTGCCTTCATTGTGAAAAGACTTTACAACAGGTGGGTTGGCAAGTGAGCTGTTAACATATGTCAAGATAGATGGAACCGCAAATTAAGTTAAGGCCACAAATGAAAATATTAGATGGTACTCTGCATTTTTATTTACTTTACAATGTTAAAACAATAATTATACAACATGAGACTGAAGTATTCATTACAAGGGGGTGTTAGACAAGGATAGTCAGTACAAAAGCGTTCAAGTCCTCCAGTTGCTGGAAATTCTGTGGCATGGTTATCTTGTCTGGAGTAATTTCTGGTTATTTGTGAGGATAGTTGAAAGGAGAGATGAAATCAAAGCAAAAAGCTACAAGATTTATGGGAAGGATTTTACAGTTGCACTGTAAACACCAGTATAAGTGTTTGAAGATAGTTGTCATATGAGGCTGGTAGGCAAAAGTGTTTTAGGACTAAACTTCTGGTAGCACTTGTAATACAAGTAATTGAATATCTTAAATGTATGAAGAAAGCGGGTCTATGAGAGTATCTGGTTGGTCCATTATTTACTTAATTTAGTGATAGTGAGAAGTAAATAGTGTATGTAGCAAACAGTAAACAATGTCGGAAATTATTTTATTAATGTGTTATTTGTAGTTTTTAAAACTTTGCTTAGACCTAGTGTCTGGTTGCTTAGTCAGATGCACTTTTTAACTATGCAAATGTCCTCATCATAGATGGGTGGATATTAATCTTTTCATGTTAATTGCGTTGCCTTGTGTTGCTGTATACTGCAAAGCAGCTGCTGTATTCAAGCTGCTGAAATGATAGATGAATGATATATTATTTTTATATTACATTACTGTCTCTTGTTATTTATATTCTTATTCCTACAGGACTAAGAAGGCTCAAAGAAAAAGTTTTTTAAAAAATGCAGAACTATTTAGTATTTATTAGTATTAAGAAAGAATGGCAAAGCCTTCACATTTGTGCTGCAATTTTAAATAAATCTATTTTGTGAATGTGAGTTTCTTTAACTAGAGTATTTCTATTGAAAGTGATGCATTTCCAGCCAATATATTTACATTGTGTTTAATTATTTTAAGTAAGTTACTAAAGGAAAAGCATGCTGTTGTTTTTTTGTTTGTTTAGGATGACTGCAGAGTAGTGTTGGCCAAACAGGAAATTACAAGATTGCTAGAGACATTACAGAAACAGCAGCAGCAATTTACAGAACTTGCAGATCACGTACAGCTGGATGCTAGCATACCTGTCACTTTTACAAAGGTATTCTTAATTTCATGAAAGTACAGCTATCCACTTTATGAAGTCTCGAGTGTAATTTAAAAGAAAGCAAGAACTATGTATGTTCATTATGATGCTGTATTTGTTGCAGCAAATTTAGGCAGTTCAGTATCACAGCCACAGTGTCTTACCATATAATGAGTACCATCTGGTATTTAAGCAACAAAACCAGTGTGGTGTTATAATTAGTGTGAGAAACATTCATTTGACATTGACTACATCAGTCAGTAGCTTTGTTTGAACATTAGCTGCTTTCTTTTAAATACGTAAGATACTATTTGTGAATTCTAGGAACACCTTTCCTTGGAAACATCCATGATTTGTTCTACATTTAACTCAGATCAGGAATCTACCCTTTATTTTTCCATGTATTTTGGCTTTTTCATGAGGACAGCATAACTTCTGCTGAATGTTTATTAATATTTTGTTTTCTGAAAATTGCACACCTGTTTTTAAATGCAATAATGCTAGTAACTTTCATTTTATTATATTAAAAATAATGTATTTCTTTACATTCATTTATTTGTCTTATAGTTACTTTGTATTCACTGATGGCTTAGACAGTTCATCTTCTAAGTTGTTTTTTTTCTTATTGCTTTATATATCTTTTCAATACCACCTATTGTTTGAGAAGAGTGAAATTATTTGGAGTTTGAGAATGGTGATACTTTCCGCATAGGAGAGTAAATAAGTTTGAAACTTTAAAGAACAAGAAGTACTTTAATTTATGGGGGTTTTTTTGGTTCTGCATGAGTGAAAGAGTAATAGGAACTATTTTTGTCAAGAAGAAACTGAGGATTTAATTGTCGCTGTTGAAGCCTTTACTGTAAAGGAATGGATGCTTCCATGGTGACTGTCCCAGTCCTTGTTGATATCAGAAATTCAATTTCTTCTAAATACTTTGCTCTGTAACTTCAGTATATTTGAATTTCCATGTAATAACTGCTTTGTCAGATCAATAAATGCAACATTTTCACTTCTGCCCCTCCCTGATTCAGCAGAGATCAGAGTTAGCAGTGTCAGGGAGAATGCTTCTGCAAACTCCCAATGCAAACCCATAAATGAAGCAGCATTCACATTTCACCATTGATGAGTTGTATACTGTGTATTCAGAGTTAATTGATGCTGCCATCTCACAGGGCTGAGTCAGAGATGCATTGTGGATGTCTGGTTTTGCCTTTAGGAGCTCTTAACCTGATTCAGAAAATTTTGATTGCTAATTTCTGAGCATTTGGAAAGAGAATGGTTGCAGCCACCTAAGCTGTGATAGTCAGCTGGACTTATTAACTGAAATAGGACCCAGAAGTCTTCCAGTGCCTCTTTACACCTCAGCTTTCTTTAGAAAAAAATGGGTCTTTTGTTGCTTTTCTCCTGTGACAAACCGGTATTTTTATGAAATCTTCTGAAGCTTAGATGCTGCATTTCAGACATGCCAAATCAAATATCATGTGTCACAAAAACTGCACCAGCCATAAAAAATTAAGGTGAAGATAATTACTTCATTTTCTTACTTTTTGTTTTCTCACTTCTTACAAAATTTAAAGCTTTCTTTATATACAATGGTTTTTTAGAATACTTTTTGCTGATGGCCACTGTTGTGACTTGTAGTAAGGCTTGCTGTATCTTGAAAGGTCTGTGTTTGACAGCAGATTTCAGACAGAAATAAAAACTGTTATTATATCACTGAAAAGGTCTTTCTCAGGAACTTATCAGGCATCAAAGGCTGCATCCATTATAAAGTTTAAAAAGCATTTCAAACAGTACCAGGTCAGAGGAACATTCCATATCTAGTGAATATTGTGGAGATTTAAGGAGAGAGGGAGAAGTCCTTTGCACTATTGAAAGTGAGTAGATTTTATTCAGATTTTTTATTTCACTGATGATATAAAAAATATGGATAGTGCTGTTCCTTCCTTATAAACCATCAAGGGAAACACCATGTATAAAGCTCTGAAGGGATGGTTTGGAGAATTCTAGGACAAGATACTGAAAATCTTTCAAGAAATATGTTTCTATATAATAATTTTTTTCCCAGATGTTGTTAATACAGTGTTTCCAATGGATTGTTACCTATGTATTTGTGAGGACTTTGACCGAATAAGGTTGAAATGTCTTCATGTGCTTCGCTTGTTGGCAAGGAAATGGCCCCGCATCCAGGAGTGTGATCCTTATTTGAAGAGAGAGTGATATTTTGTCTTGGTCAAAGGAAGGCAGTGGCTGTGGAGTGTTATATACGAGAATAGCAATTGGTCGTGTGTTGTGGTTTAACCCTGGCTGCCAACTAAGCCAGACACAGCCGCTTGCGTACTCCCCCGCAGTGGGATGGGGGAGAGAATCGGAAGGGTAAAAGTGAGAAAACTGGTGGGTTGAGATAAAGACAGTTTAATGGGTGAAGCAAAAGCCATGTGCAAGCAAAGCAAAACAAGGAATTCATTCACCACTTCCCACGGGCAGGCAGGGGTTCAGCCACCTGCAGGACAGCAGGGCTGCATCACACATACCGGTTACTTGGGGAGACAAACAGCATCACTCCAAACGTCCCCCCCTTCCTTCTTCTTCCCCCAGCTTTCTATGCTGAGCATGACATCATATGGTATGGCACAGCCCTGTGGTCAGTTGGGGTCAGCTGCCCTGCTGTGTCCCCTCCCAGCTTCTTGTGCACCCCCAGCCTTCCCACTGGCAAGGCCTGAGAAACTGAGAAGTCCTTGACTTGGTATAAACATTACTTAGCTACAACTAAAAACATCTGTGTTCTTGTACTAAATCCAAAACACAGCATTGTACTAGCTGCTAGGAAGAAAATGAACTCTATCCCAGCCAAAACCAGGACATCATCCTAAATATTTATGTGTATTTACTGGTGAGAGGGAAAGTGATTAAGGAAATGGTACCAGAGATAAGTAAAGAGCACTTACCCATGAGTGTTGAAGCAAGTATGGCAAACTGCTAACCCTTACCAGCACCAGGAGTACCCAAGAAGACTTATCTTCAAGTAAACCATAGTTTATTGGATATTTTAGTGTATATTGTTGCTCGAGGTGATTGGTGGTTGTGCCTTGTATTTTTGGAGTCCATCCATTTAATGTTAAGATAAGTGTCTTAAACATAAGGATTTCCTAATTGAAATTTCCTAAATTTGCTCTTATGTTTGCCATTTCTTCCAGGACAACAGGGTACATATTGGACCAAAAATGGAAATTCGGGTTGTCACTCTAGGATTAGATGGAGCTGGGAAAACAACTATTTTGTTTAAGTTAAAGCAAGATGAATTCATGCAGCCAATTCCAACAATAGGTTAGTAGCAACAATTTAAAGTAATGATTTTTCTGAATGTTTGACTTAACTCTAGAATTTGATTATTTTATATTCATACGGAACAAGACTATGTAACTTCAGTATTTTTATTCTAGGTTTTAATGTTGAAACAGTAGAATACAAGAATTTGAAGTTTACTATTTGGGACGTAGGAGGGAAGCACAAACTGAGGCCATTGTGGAAACATTATTATCTCAATACACAAGGTAAGATGTAATACAACTTTTAAACTGTATTTTGTCTTTTAGCTTGTATTTCAATGCCAGAAAGGTTATTAATAGAACTAATTTATAACTGTAGAAAATTGTTCATCTAATGCAAAGTACAGCTGCTAGGTTCATGAGCTAAGAAATTTTAATCCAGTTGGTCATAGTGTCTGCTGCATGATAAAGGTGCATTCTCTAAATCCATTAGACAGTTCATGGAGCCAAACAAAATTAGAATCTCAGAAAAACTTGTCCTAGCTGACAACAAACAAGGTGCAGTGTTCCGAGTTTGCATAGAGAGAAGTAGTACTTGCCAGGTATGAAATTTAGATAGCGCTTGAAATGAAAATACTTAGCCTTTAGGAGCCTTCAGTTGGCAACTTAAAAAATTCTACAAAGTTCTGTAACTTCTGACTTGGTATTGAAGTGTAATATCTGGTCATAGGCTAGATGACTGATTCTGAAAACACTGATGTAAATGGTGCCAACTTAGAAATTCATGCTGTTCTTCTGTTAATTCTGAATGAATTAATGAATAAATTGGAAAACAACTGTGGAGATTTATCTGAAATACTTAGGAATGACAGACGTCAGTTTATGTGCTCCACTTTGTGCATTATTTCAGCCATCATTGCAAACTTGAACATTTTAAGTTGTTCATCTTTTGAAACTGTCAAAAATTGCATGTTGGGATTTCTGTTGTCCCCTTAAAACTTACTGTGTAAATGCCAGCAGCATGGAATCATGTCTGCCTTGAAGAATTGTATGTTGGAGAGAAATCTAAGCAGTTAACCTGGTGCGTACCTGCAGTAATTTTTGTTGAGTTTTGGTTTTAGGAGTTTTTTCATTGCAAAAATCTGTAATGACTTTAAATCCTGTCCAATAGCTCTGCCTCCCCGACTGTCCATTCTTTCTGGCATCTTGGTTAGTCCGTGTAGTGGATGGTAAAATGTACTATTGCTGCCTGGGGTCCATGACAATCTTCTCTGGATTGTGTAGTCTGTAGCTGAAGGCAGCTGTGCTGATTTGGCTGGACTTGTAGATTTTACAGCCAGTTAAGGGAAACTGGAACAGTCATGTGGGAGTTGATCGAGTATAAATGGATCAAGAAATGGTTTAAACGGAGATACTCAATCCATACATAGTAAATCTGGGTTTAGACCTAAGTACTTAAAATACCACCCCTTATGTTAGACTAGGCAAAAGACTTCAGAATTTTTTTTCCTTGTTTTAGGATGAATTCTAGATTTTTTTCAAAAGTGCAGAGATATGTAAGGCATTTCCCAGTCCTGGATTTGAAATTGAAGTTGCACACTGCTAAGAAACTTCACATAGAATACTGCTAGAACAGAAGAATTGTGTAAGTTGAAAGCTAATTTTACAGAGTTTATATTTAAATGTGTGTAAAACATTTCTCTCTGTCTTTTTTAGCGGTGGTGTTTGTTGTTGATAGCAGTCACAGAGACAGGGTCAGTGAAGCACACAGTGAACTTGCAAAATTACTAACAGAGAAGGAATTGCGGGATGCCTTGCTCTTGATCTTTGCTAATAAACAGGTACTTGTGATTTTTTTCACTCTGTTAGTCTTTTCCTCAATTTGTGTATCAAATTCCAACTTTCTGAACCCACTGCTATGATAAGGGAATTGTAATGTGGAAATCATAAAACGTAGATGCTTTCTTTATGTTTAAGGCTGGTAAACTAAGTTATGCTAGAGTGCTCAGTGGATTCAACAACCAGTTTTTGGTTGATGGTAACAAGTAGTAAATGCATAACTTTTATTTGGCTTTTGTGTTTAGAAAGCTTTTATGTGATCTGTAGCTTCAGTCTAAGCCATCAGTTAAAAATAAAATGCTTCAAACATAATACAGAAGAATAATCAAGTCTTTGTATCTGACTCCTGCAGGATGTGGCAGGTGCGCTTTCAGTGGAAGAAATCACAGAACTGCTGAGTCTCCACAAGCTCTGCTGTGGCCGTAGCTGGTATATTCAGGGTTGTGATGCCCGAAGTGGTACAGGACTTTATGAAGGATTGGACTGGCTGTCAAGGCAGTTAGTGGCTGCTGGTGTCCTGGATGTGGCTTAAATTTTACAGGCTGTAACTTAAGGCTGTAGTTTACTGTTTTGTCTTGTTTGCACGATTTAGGATTTTGTAGCCAGGTGTGCTGTCTGAAAAGGGGACTTTATTTAACTTGGTGGTTACAGAAAAATGTAGGTCTTTATCTTAGACTGGATAATTGGTTCAGTAAACTTGTGCTGTTGGAGTGTTTTTGAAATGTGATACATTTACAAGTAGTGGAATGGACCCATTACAAGGGTGCCTTGATACTCTTGATGAAATTAAGTTGTTAAAATTTAAAATTCTTCCCTGATAAAATATGCATGGGAGTTCACATAATAATTATAACAAGTCTACAGCACTTAATTGGTTAATTTTGAGTTAGTTAGAAATCCTTTTCCAGGAAACTATTCCAAAATCTGTCTCAAGTTACTAGAATAGCCAGCTCAGTCTACTAGCCAGAAGTAAATGGTTCTACTCTTTAATGTCTAAAGAATGCATTCACCTCAAGTTGGCATTGAAAATTACATGCAAATACAACACAAAAGGAAAATGTTTCGCCCATTATTTATTAGCTTCCCTGTTTGTTACTGGAAGGCAGCATAACTGGACAAAGAAAACTGAGAATTAGGTGCAGCTTTGCAGGGCTAGGGGGCTGTGGCATTGTTTAGCCAGTTATTTTCTAGTTGGGGGGGAGGGGTTAGTCAGGTTTGGGGGTTTTTTTGTTTCTACACATACTAAACTATTTATGGACAGACTATAGTGAGACTGAGGTGAAAGCATTTTGTGCATGCTTGAGGATGTAATCTACCTTTAGAGATTAAACTTGCTCCTCAAGAAGTCAAATGAAATTAAAAAAAACCTGAAAACTTCCTAAAGAAGTGATGTGGTGCAATGTCAGTCCAGCTCTGTACTCTTATGTAGAAGTCATGCTTCCAGATTAAGGTAGTGGCCTTAAAATATTCAGTGACACCATAGTATACACTAGTTCTAACCCTTAGAGAAGAGCAGATGCTAAAATGTGGTATAAAACTTCCATAATAAGATTTTCAGTTCTTTCTGTATCTTTTACATGGAACTATCACCAGTGCCTCTATTCTTGAAGATTACTCATTCACAAACCTGTTAAACATAGGTGTAATGCTGTTTAAATTTAGGGAAGACTGCAACGATTTAGGGATGTCTTTTTTTATTATTATTTATTTTTTTCTGCATATGCAACTGCTAACAATTTTATTTGTCTGGTACATGCACAAGAATGTTGTGCCCTCCTTTTCAAGTGTGCAGCATTGCCAATGGAAGAAGCCATGCCATGGACCTCTTCGTGTTGCTAGAAGAGCTACAAAGAGCATGGCCAATATATCAAAACTCTTCATCATCACTTTCCTTACTGGAGCACAGGTGAATTGGGAGAACCAGACAGTGGAATTGAGCAGTGTTTTTTGCAGATGGGAGATATTTTTGCTACACTGAAAATCATGTTTATCTGTGACAGCTGTGAACCTCACCTGGCAAAGGAAATGTATCCAATTATCTGTGGCTATGGCTTTTATTGTAATACTACCAATTTTATGTTTTCCCACTACATACCATAGGTAAAGCCAAGAATGTATAAACAAATAATTTAGTACATTTGCACTTTTTGTCAAGAGGAAGCAGTTAACTACTTCCTCATAATGACATCTGCCTGTAGTTTTTTCTTGTTACTTAAATTTCCTGTAAATGGTGATAAATGCAGATTCAGCAAGTCTAATGACTTGAATAGTAGCTGGAAGAACACTAAGCTTTAAATTAGTTAAATGTTTGTGAAATGGGTTTCAATGCCAACATATGTACATAGGCACTGAGAAGGGGTATTTGCTCTTTCTTCAGACAAGCTGATAATTTTGGAAATGATTTACAATGAAGTTGTAAGTTCGGTAGGTGTTCTCTTGCACCCACCGAACTAAAGAAATGTTTGTTGCTCCCAGCCTGTAACTTCTTGCCCAATAGACAGTTGGCGGCTCTGACTGGAGCACATGCTTAGCCTGTACTGCAGAGAAGCCCCAGACCTAGTTGGGGCTGACTGTCCCTTTGTAGTTCTTTTTAAAATACGAACAATTTCTGCTAAGCATTGTTAAATATATTCCAGGAAGAGGTATCTACAGAGAAGACATGCATTCTTTAGAAAAATCTTAATTATGAATTTTACTTTAGCTGGCTTTTGCCTCAGTTATACAGGCCTCTCAGTATAGTTCCCTTCGTTCAAGGTGACCAGTGTGGATTTTTTGTAGCATTAGAGGGCAGAGGAGGAATTCTCACTAGTGCATGTTCTCTGAGTACAAAGGCTTTCTTGTGACACATGTGATGCCACCATAAAAGTGTTGTTAAATGGAATTTATTTAAGATGGTTTGAAGTAACTGTGAAAGTGTTGTATATGTCTGTGAACTCTTCAGTGTAAACAGGTACACTAAGAAGTTTATTTGTATTATAAATTAATACTACATATAAACTGCTTCAGTTACAAATTTTAAGCTTGTTTTACCAGTTTTACTGAACTTTAGTTTTCAGTGTACTGACTTTGCAATATGTAATTGGAGTATTTCCTCAACTAGAACTTACTCAAGCATTATTAACTACGAGGATTATTTGAAATAACTTCTCACAGGATGTTGACCTTAATTGTGAAACTGAGTAAATACATCCAGTGACTATGTTGTGGCTTTCTTGAAAGAATCTCAGCTCAAAAATAGCCTGTCTAAGCTAACTAAGAAATACCAGTTGATGCGGTTTTACTGTATGCTATCTTCAGATTTCTTGTGGGCCATGTGGTACATGAGGGGTTTATTGTGAGATAGTTCTTATTCTGAACTGCTGGGAGGAGCTGTGGATGTTATGTAAAGGCTTCTTGAAAAGGGCTCTTTTAGTGGAAACAATTAATGAGCTGCTGCAATTTGAGTTGTCCAGAAAATAAATTCTTTTCAATAAAAGTATCTAAAATTTTGCGATTTTAATAAACTTGTCTTTTTTTTTTTAAGGTCATCTCAAAACTGAAGTGTGCTACATTTAACTTACTGTAGCATTTTTGTTATTAATCCCTGAAGATACCCCTTTATCTCACTGAAGATAACCTTCTCAGTAGTAGCAGCTTTTGAGGGACTGAATCTGATTGGCATGCATCACATCTCATTTCATGAAGTCACTAGAACTGTAAACTCCTGAGTCTTGTACTAGTGCAGTGGTGTTACGTGGACATAATGTTACTGTAGAGTAAATGTAAACTATCCAACATAGTAACAGGACCATATCTAGCCCCAGATTCACAACAGCTTCAGATGTTGTATGAGCTTTCATTGAGGACAGCACCAGAATCACCTGCTGTGAGCTTAGTTGAGGTGATTGCCGTATTTGTAGGACTTCAGGTAAAAATGAAGGCAGAAACAGACTTCCTAAGCTAAATAATGAGAAAGCAAACCCTGAAAGGAAAAAAAAAAATTGGCAGTGCCAAAGAAGTTGCACAGGACTTTGTATGCTGGCATTCCAAGAGTTAACCATTGCTTTTAGACACAGAAGACACAAAACACAACCATTTTTAAAGGACAGAGGTTGATTACACACTTTGTCAGAACAAACAGTATCATGGCAATCCAATTTTTCATGCATGTACATGTGATTGAAGAGTTCACTCAGTTTAGGATTTCTGACCTTTTCCTCTGTCAAATATTTCAATACTTTGAAAGGGATTAATTAGATATAAAAGATGCAAATAAGCATGAAAAATTTACAAACTGTTTTATAAACATTATCCTGAGACATTGTGTACTTTTTTAAATATTCAGTTTTGCATAGAAGAGATGCAAGAAAAACAGTAGACTTTGTAAGAAACATGCGTATGTTTTTACTTTAAAATATGAAGTTACCAGAAATACAGACTTAGGGCACTTTAGGTATATTAAAAATAGTAGAACTGGTGATTGCTCTGTCCTGGCACTTCTTATATCTAGGAGTTACCCAGAATGTTTTTGTTCCTTCTAGGTCCCTTTTTGGGTCCCACTGTGCCAAGTTGTTTCTGCTTAAGCTGGAACCTTCAGCTCCTAACTTATTTCACTGTGATGTTTATGATGCTGATATCCTCATAGGGCTTGTCAGTTTTGGGATTGACTTTTACATTTGAGATTCTCTGAACAACTTCCATTCCTTTAGTCACCCGTCCAAACACACTGTGCTTGTTGTCTAGCCACGGCTGTATGAGGGCACAGGAGAAGAAAGAAAAAGCATATTAAAATAGAAAGCAGCATGCAGGTTAGGTACCAAACCAGAAAGAGACTGACCCATAACAGGTGTACATGGATACATTTTATATGTTCAGGCTATGAAACTTAACTCCGTGTCAATATTAGCATGAAAGTAAATATTAGGCTACAGGTAATACACACTCATATACAAGTAAACTCAGCTTTTCAATTGTTTTCTTCAGGTACTACAGAGGCCAAGTTCTAGCAATGCAGTAGCACTTCACAGTTTATTTTAAAGTGTATTCTCAGTTCACAGAAATGCTGTTTCAGTCTATTTCATGGTACTTTCACAACTAAACAGTAAGTGCCAGTCCAGAATACTACTTAATTCAAAGTCACATTCATACAGTATGCCCACTTCGCAATCTGCATATAGGCACTGATGTAACTTACTAAGCCTCAAAATTAAGGTAAATGGGTGGTGTGTTTTGTTTTTTTTTTTAAAGATACATGACTTTGAAATAAGTGCTAGAAGAATGCAGGTTTTGTAAGTGGCACCTTTAAGGATTTGGTTTATATCTGTTAGATTCACATACCAAAATTTTTTTTAGCTGTGAAACTGTATACAGATCAAAGGAAGTTTTCAAACCTGAATACTGCCTTCTTTGTATAGCTGCAGCTAGGTGATATTAAAGTAGTCATCCTAGCACCATATTAAACCAGTATATTAATATAACATACTCTAGTAATACACAGCTGCAAACATGCCTGATGTACTAAGAATCTGATACTGCCCTTACTCCAATTAAAGGCAAAAGGCCTCCTGGTCACAACTGACAAAAATACTTTTCTATTTCTTTAGATGGTGAAGGCTACACAGTACACATTGTGCACAGCATTTATATGTGAAATAAAAAAGAAAGGATTATTTAGATAGTACTAGTGTGTTCCTTTTTCCATCAGAAAAAAAAATACTTTTACTGTCTAGTTAGCATGTCAGACCTTAAATTGAGCTTTTAATACTACTTACAGTTGGCACTACTGTTATAAAAAACTGAGATCCATTGGTATTTGGTCCTGCATTAGCCATGCTGAGTGTGTATGGTCTGTCATGTCGTAAAGTTGAATGAAACTCATCTTCAAATTCTCCTCCCCAAATACTTTCACCTCCCATTCCTGTACCAGTTGGATCACCAGTCTGAATCATGAAACCCTGCACAGAAATTAGATGTTATGACGTCGTCACACAGAATAAATAAACAAAAGGGGTTTATGTGAGGTAACATTTTTTTCAAGCTTGCTTCAAACCTCACAAAAAAATCTGAAGCATTAAAATGCTGTGGATAAAGGACAAAGCATTCAGAGCTTCTTTAAGTGATAATGGAGTACTTGTGAAGAAGCAAGTATACTACTTGTTCCTGCTAGTGAAGTGCTAGTGAAGGACAGAAACCTGACTAGCTGTACTTTCTGCAAACACCTAAGCTGTATCACTTTGACTCTGGTATAACAGAAATAAGCCTTGCAAGAACTGCCTTCTGACACGAAACAAAATCTTAATTCAAGCAGGATTGCTGAATTGATCTTTCTCTCGGTCTTCAGATTTTCTCCACTTTGTCAGCTGCAGAACAACTATAACACCAGTAAGTCATAAAGCTGTTCCGAACCTCAGAGTTGTTGAGACTTTGTAAGGAACTCTGAAGCCATTCCAGAAATAGTTTGTGTGAAAGGGAAATGAAAGAGTTAACAGAGAGGACTGACCACAAAGGTACAGTATCTAAACCAATAAAAAAATTAGTTTTGTACAAGTTACCTTGATGATACGGTGAAATATGTGTCCGTTGTAATAACCATTTCTGCTGTGCACACAGAAGTTTTCCACTGTTTTGGGACACCTAAAATCATGTAACAGAAAATACAGGCTACAATAAATATTTAACTGTATGATGGTAAGGCCATAAAGATTTCAGCTGAGACCAAGTTCCTGTTGTACTGAGCAGTGTTTCAGCACACGGTATAGAAAGGGCTTTCATCAAACAAGGGAAAAAACCAAATCCCCACCTCCTCAAACCCAGAGCTAGGAACAAAAAAAACCTGAGAGGAGAACAAAGTTGCATGATTACCCAGGAAGGCAGCAGCAGTGTTGGTAATACAGGGATGTTTTTGTTATTGCTGATCAGTGCTGACACAGAGCCAAAGCCTTTTCTGCTTCTCCCACCACCCCACCAGCGAGCAGGCTGGGGGTGCACAAGAAGCTGGGAGGGGACACAGCAGGGCAGCTGACCCCAACTGACCACAGGGCTGTGCCATACCATATGATGTCATGCTCAGCATAGAAAGCTGGGGGAAGAAGAAGGAAGGGGGGGACGTTTGGAGTGATGCTGTTTGTCTCCCCAAGTAACCGTTATGTGTGATGCAGCCCTGCTGTCCTGCAGGTGGCTGAACCCCTGCCTGCCCGTGGGAAGTGGTGAATGAATTCCTTGTTTTGCTTTGCTTGCACATGGCTTTTGCTTCACCCATTAAACTGTCTTTATCTCAACCCACCAGTTTTCTCACTTTTACCCTTCCGATTCTCTCCCCCATCCCACTGCGGGGGAGTACGCAAGCGGCTGTGTCTGGCTTAGTTGGCAGCCAGGATTAAGCCAGGACAGTCAGCAACCAAATCCATTTCCTCAAAGCCTAGTTCAAGGCACCACTGATGAGATATTCCTCCCCCAGCTTACTATTTACATAATTTATTTAGAAAACAATTAAGGAGCCTATGGTCCCTAAGCAGAAAGTTGTTCACTCTTTTACCTCTATAATTACATTAAACTACATATGTAAGATGTCCAGTGTTGCATACAAGAAGTAAAATCTAAAAATTCAATGTTTTAATATTCCAGAACTTGCAGTCAGCTGAGTCGGCTAACCTCCTCTGAAGCTACTCACAAACACTGTTTGGAGGCAGGGTAAAGAAGTGGAATATTACTGTTGATGGAAGAAAAAGGGAAAACAAACAAACAAACAAACAACCCACCCCTTCATCTTTGTGGCTTGATTTTTTACTTCTGAGAGATTTGCTACCAGAGTGGAAATTCTTTGCAACAGCTCTTCCACTAGTTTTATAAAATGGATTAGCACCCAGGGTAGATCTACACTGACAGGTTTATGCAGTCATGCGCATTCTCCTAGCAGATGACAAAATAGCCAAGTTGAATCCATAGCTGTAGTTACTTTAGCTGTGACAAAAGAACACTAAACTTGAGCTTTGTGGTACTGCCAAGTAGCTCGTGAAACACAGCACCAATGGCGTAACTAATGAAACAAGATTATAGTGCCAGTTCCTGCTGAGCAGTACATTGTCATTCACAACTTTATTCCATGAGCACATGGCCAAAGATTTGGAGGGCATAGAAAGCCACATCTAAATGCTCTTGTTTCAATTTTTTAATCACATTCATCTTGAAGGTATTTTAAATCCAAAGCTCAGCTGGGAAGAAATACTAGAACAAGAAAGGACAGACCTAACAATAATCAAGCCTTGTAATACTGTATTTAATTCAACACTGCACACAAACCATTGCAGTGAAGCACTCAGTTCATTGCAGTGAAGCAATATTATGCATGCAAATATAGTGACACACTAGCATGATGATTTTTAAAAAATATAATAATAATTCAAGAAATAACGTAGCTTTCACTGGCAAAGGCTGTACTGTTACAGCAATCTATATACTGCAATTATGAATTCCAGCAACTAGGGCCTGATGCAAGGAGACATTGGTGAAGACAGCAGTAAAAGACCATCAGCCCAACAGGGTAGAATTGAGTTTGTGCTTATGACAAAACATTAAGTTGTTTTTGGAGAAGCATGGTTTAAGTTTCCATGTATAGCAATGCAATATATAAATTTACTTTATCACAATGAAATATTTGCATATATTAGCATGACAAGGAACTGATGCTGACATAGTAACTTCAGCAATTGTCATGCATAAAACTCATTCAATTACGTGCATCACTAATGTGACATGCTGGTATAAATTTTGTGTTGCTCTTAAAGGAGCTGGAGTAACATAAAATGTAGTAAAATGGCCACATTTGGAAGTTGCAAACTACTATTCCTCTGGCTTACACAGACCTACTGCCAAATCTACTGCTGCTGCCAACATCATCATTCTTTCTCAGGATGGAATCAAACAGCACTGGCTTACAAAAATACGTAGCTCACAGAAGAGCATCATGACCTAGCCACATCTGCAGTTTAGAGAAAGAACAAGTTAAGAAAGGAATAAACTCCTGATTTATTAAAAAATTATATTTTTTAATTTTAATTTAAAAATTATTTAAAAATTTGATTTAATTAAAAAATAAATAAAAATAAAATTAATTTAATTAAAAATTAAAAAATAAACTTTTTATTTAAATAAAAGCAAAAAACATTTAAAAATCCAGCCCTGTGTCCCCCACTGTTATTTAGACCTATTTTTACCCTTTTATTGTCCAGAGTCAAATTCCTAGCTTCATGTATTAAGAAACTGTCAGGAAACAAGGACAGTAGAAAAAGGGGAAGAAAATAATTATTCCTAGCTTGAAAAGTAGGTCTTTGATACTGCCACCAAAAGGCATGGAAGGAAGGAACCAAAATAATGGAAAAACAAAATAACAGAAAAACTACCAAATACATACTCAACAGGAAAAAGCTTGATATGAATATCTCCCATGCTTGTGTGGATGATGGCACTGTCCGAAACTCTTTTGGGACCTTCTGCCTGAGTGGCTGCCATGACCTCTTCTTTAGAAGGTTTCTCATTAAATACATCTCTGTCAGAGTCTGCACTCTTTGTGTCTTCTGGTTCACGTTTAGTAAACTGAAGAACAAAAGAACAGAAGGTTAACTGTTCGGCTTTCTCTTTTTTTCCCTCTTATCTTACACACTGCTCTGCACGCAAGACATCAATGTGATTACACAACCTGCTAAACACTCAACTAGATTTGAAATGTAAGCAGATACTTCAGTCTACCTTTGCATCTCAGTGTTACATGTTAGACCATTTCCACAGTCGCAAATTCCAGTATGACTATATGCAAATCCAAGTAACTTTTTATAATCTGTTACGTTTAAACTTCTTCCTCTTTTCAACAGAAAGCCCACAGTAGTTCAGCATCTTCTTCTCCAAAAAAAGTGAAGAATATCAAGTTCTTCTGTTATATTCAGACAAAACGGGCAGATTTCATCACAAAACTTGCAGTTTCACTACAAAGTCAAACAAACCTCTTGTTCCAATACTGCATAAATACAAAACTACACAAAACCAGCAAATTTAGGAGGATTCTCCTCAAAACAGGAGAAATCCCAGAAATTTAATTTTATAGTACTTGTAGGAAAACATCTAATAAGCCTATGAGCACCCGAGCATCCACTTCGTTAAGCAATACATTTACATATCAAATGAGCATTACGAAGTCTTTCTGCATGCATACAATCATGTTTTCTCAAACAGTGAGTAATGTTTCCAGATTTTGTCTAACTTTTCCTTCTCAACTGTCAAATCCTTCAGAGTCATATATTCCATTATATATGACAGATTAACCACACAAAGCTTTAGAAACTATACTATCTTGCTCCAATGGAAAATATGACCAAATTCCAGCACAAGTAACAGACAGACTGATCTCTAACATCTATGGTGATCACATCCCAGATCAACTGCTAACTACTCTGGAATTGCTTGCCTGTTTGGCTTATTATTATTATTATTATTATTATTATTATTATTACTGCATCTCACCTAAAATCTAAATCGTGATCAGGAAGATAACTCCTGTCTGTCTTAGCTGCCCACAGTGTCTTTGGTGCTACTAAGTCCTGATGCTGCTCTGAATTTAATTATTTTTATTACCTATTTTATACATAGTTAATTATTGTTTCTTTGTCAGTATAAGATCTGGTTCAGTTTTTTACATGTTATTAAGGCTTCTTTTCAGCTAGAACAAAAGCATATAACCTTCTTGGAAAACTGTAATTTAGTCAAAACCATCGTTTATTTAAACTGCTTGAGCAATAATGAAAAAAGTAAAGCTGATTCTAGTCAATTTATAACTAGTTCAAGCTAAAAATTCTAAAATATACTTGCAATATAAAGGGACTCCTCTGGAAAAGCAGCGTTCACAAATACTCAAGACAAAAAGCACCAGAAAGATGCAAAGAGAAAAAGAAAAAATAACGCAGAGAAAATATCAGTACAAGAATAGAGTTACTTAAACAGAAAACACACACACCATGTAAAACCTATTTTTTTTGAAAGCGGTGCAGATTACTGTAGGATCTGCCTGGATATTCTGGAGAACAGGATTTTCAGATGCCTTCATCTCTATAGTGATTGCAGCACGATGTTTCTTTGCTACTCCTTGGAACAAAGCTAGCTGCATCATTCTGATGTTCTCTTGTTTTCCCAAGATACGAATACACCTGAAGTACAAGATGTAAAAAGGTGTAACTACTGTTAGCTGCTCACAATGAGAGAATCTCTGCTTTCTGACTACAGGACTCAAAGCAAAATTCCAAAACCCTCTCAAAATAAACAATTACTAACTGGTTTTATGATGCTTCTCTATTCAAACTTGCTACATAATTTACTAGTCAACTTCCTTATGCAATAAAATCCCAACTGCATGACCCACATGTACTTCACGTTATCACATCCATTTAGCTAGAGATTAAATGATTACACATTTTTAATATAAATAAGCTTGCTGTGTTTTCTCCTCATTTTACTAATGGTTAAAACTGCAACAACTAATTATGAAGCATGGGAGTATCTTATGTATACTCTAATGTAAGGCTCCCAAATAACAACAACAAAAAGATTAGAGCTCCCCACACTTATACCAAGTTTTAAATATACTGTAAATCTGACTGAATATAGACTTCGAAACAAACACACTTATCTCAATGTGTGTCATTGGAACTTACCTGTTAGTCTCTACATTTATAACCTTAATGCCCAACATTGTTCCATAGAGAACAAAGTGTCCGGTTTCATCAAAAATTATATTAATTAATCGTACTGCATCCACTTTCTCCAGCTCACGCTCAACTGCCATACGTCGGCCAAACTCCATGTCTGGTAGCTGCTGTCTCATCTGCTGAAGTTCAGTAAACATCTACAGAAAAAAAGAGAAAAAAAAGTCACTATTAAACCATATTTTAAACTTTTGATCCAGCAAAAGACTGATCCACATGCTTAGTAAATACAGAATTCAAGGGAGACTACTCCACTCAAACATAACTGAAGAATTAAAAATAAATACAAGCAATACTCTCTTTATTTTAATGACCCAACAGGTATGCTGTAGTACTAGGCCTAAGAAGAAGAAGAAAAAAAAAAAAAAAAAAAAAAAGCATGTAGCTGTTTAACAAATTTCTTAGAAGATGACAAATCTAATTCATTATTATATTATTTGAAATGGGCATTTTCCATAACTGCTTTGTAAGAAAAAGGAATCTAGCAATCTTAAAACACAGATAAAAATCAACAACTCTGTTTCACTACATAACTAACATAAATCAGTAAGAATTAATTTTGGGGCAAAGCAATACAAGAGGCAAGGAAGAACACAAAAAACCTTTCCTGTGAGAAAAATACAGCAAGGAAGCTCAGCTTTAGAAACAGATGGTAACTTAGGTGAATGTCAAGTAAGTAGAGAAAAAGGCTCAAAACTTACACTCAGAGATTCATCAAAGACTCTCATGAGCTTCCCTGTCAAAAACCGAAAAATTCTAACTTTTCTGTCAGACCCAAGAGTGGCCATTTTCTTGCCATCAGGTGAAAAACTTATACTGGATGGGTAAGCCTTGCATTTTGCAAACTCATATAGATCAGTATCTGTTTTATACTCCCAGTTCACATTCTTGGGAAATTCATATTCATGAGGAGTGCCAGTCCAGTACTCAATCATCCCAGATTTGTCAGAAGACACCACTACTTTGTAGACAGGGTTCAACCGTATCTGAGTAAGAGAGGATGTATGGAGTTTATCAAAAACATGAAGTGGCTGGTTATTTCCTCGTCCATCATATATGAATATTTTTCCTGTGCTCTTCTCAGACGTTGCAACAGAAGATATGGCATCTCCAGGGCAATATACCCATTCACACTGGCCAGGGTAGTAGCTGCAACAAGAAGTGGAAGGACATACCAAAAAAAATAATGTTAGTTAGATAAGAATCGGGTTATGCTATAAACTTGAAATTAATTTATCAGAAGTAAATGTTGAACTTTATTTACTAGTCCTGCTAATATTTGTCTCACTAAAATTCAACAGTGTTATAACCAAGCTTTTCCAAGCAACACAATTCAGTGGATGGCTCAGCCTGTTTCTGTTGCTTCTGTTTCTGTTTCATAAAGAGGCTGTGATAGAAAGCAAAGGCAGAAGGTGGGGATAAAAGAAGAATAAGGATGGAAATCTAGCTAAATAGCACAAGTGTCATTAATAATTACTACTCAACTTCTATGACTCAGTAATATTTCCCTTCCATCTGTTAAGTGATTAATGCTTGAGTGCAAATGAAGACAACTGCACCTTTGCCATACACTTACAGAAAAGTTCAAGTAGATCTTGCAAAAAATCCCACAAAACCAAAAAGCGATGTAAAGTAAAATTAAGACAATCACCCTATATTCATTAAGTGTCCTGAATGAATTTATGAATTAATTTGCTACTAGCAAAAACATACTCTACAATAAAAACATGCCAGAGATACAGTCAATAACATTAGTTATGTCTGTTTTTTAAAAAGCAAAAATTTTGAGAACCAGAATGCAAACTAAATGACAGACAACAAAGACATTATAGTCTCCATAGGAAACTCATATTTAGTAACTTTCACAAATTAACTAACAGATACTGAAGGACTGACAAATGGCAGAAACTAACTTGGATTTTCAATGCCTGTGTGGTAAAGATTATCAGAAAAAGAAACATGACCAGAACTTTGTCTCAGATTCTCTAGAAAGAATAGGATCAAATAAATACATCAGTAAATAAATGATTCATGTCCCATTGATCTATGCAACATTATCCAGAGTTATTGCAGAAACAGCTGCCCTTCTCCAGATCATTAACGGAAGCATAAAACATGGGGATCTGCAGATAGCTACACTGTATATATTAGTTAAAACTGAAAGGATCTGAAAAATTTGACACAAAGTTGATCAACCCTGGAACACACCAGTATATACCTATCAAGGCAGGCAAGGCAAGGCAAGATGACGCAAGCTGAAAAGACCATACAGAACTTAGAATTCTACATTAACCATCAAACATCTGAGCAAACAGCCCTGAAAAACTTCTCAGACAGGTCAACAGAAACTATCTGCTCAATAAAGAGTAATGTGGAAGACAGAGCAATAAACATGAAGTTTTAAAAGGCTACTCAGGACAGTGCTTATATTACAGCTATACACCGTTGTTCATGAAAGAGTTCACTTCATGTAAAACCCAGTTATCTCTGAAAAAATACAAGGGGAGGGGAGAGTATTTATTACTCAGGTTGAAAAAATGTATTAAAAATAAAGGGAATATACTATAGAAAAATGTTATAGGAAGCATTCTCAGGTTATCCCTGATGCAAAACTGATACAAACTCTACTTCAGTTTTCCCTGAATTCTCAAACAGAAAAAAAGCACCTTCTATTGTAACAGTAAATCAAGTTTTTCTTTATATTAAACATTTTATTTCATCCTAGAATTTTACTAGATTTCTAGCCGCAATAAAGGGCTGCTAAGCAGAAACAACCAGCAAAAACAAAAGATGAAGGCTAACTGGAATTTTTCCACAGCAGACAGCCAAGAGGTAATCAATTCCTATAGGCTGTGTACATTACCTTGGCGATGATACTTAAAACTATAAACAGCAAAGCAGGTAAAATAAGCTTTTATCTAAGCATCCTCAAAAGCTTTTTTTTTTCTCCCCTGAGTTTATATTTCTATTCAGTTTCACAATTAACTAACAAATAGTAGACTATGGAGGAATAATTTTTCCAATTTTAAAAGGCTTATGGAAATATCAGTACTTCTGCCAGTCTTGGTACAGCACTTAATGATCCTCCAACCCTCCAAAACCACTCCCTTTACAGTGTAGGCCTTGTTTTCCTCCAGTATTGTTATAATTCCAATAATATCTGCTCCTGTTTCTCTGAGATTTTTTAGCTATATACTTTATAACTACAGAAATCCTACAACAGCAAGACTAAGGAAAACAACAACTTTCTTTCTAACAGGAAGAAATTTCTATCCCTACGACAACAAATAAGAACACACACAGGCCAAACCCCTTCTCTACTGGAACTAATAGTCAGCTATGATTTTTAAATTCAATGCCAAACAACAACAAAATTACAGCTAGCTAAGTATTTTGAGAAATACCACCTCTTTATGCATAATATTTGACACTGAGGAAAGGCACAGACCTACTCCACTCATGTACTGTTGCATGCAGTCATAAGTTTTTCTATTCAGTCAGGCAGTCTCCAGCCACTGGATGCATTTCAGATAATGCAGTTTACTGAGCTTCATCTGACTGGAGGGAAAAAAAAAACTCAAAAAATCCAAACTACTGACTTACCTTTTAGCAAAATAACCCCATTTATAATCCCAAACTAACATTTTTAAGAACTAAGTAACTTACCCAAGTTTCAGCATGTTAATCATATCGAAGTTGACTACATCAAACACCTTCATTGCTTTGTCATCTCCAACCGAACAGAATAATGCCCCCTCCGAACTAACAGCAATACTCTCAATAACACCTATTTAAAAAGTTAACATACCATTAAGACACGAGAAAAAGACATCCTTCATTTCAGTATTCCACAGGAAAAAAACCTACAGTGGTTTAAACCTGTTTCTCAGCTTTTTCTCCACCTTTTTTGACTTTAACTACTCAACCTTAATTTAAAAACAAAACCAAAAAAGAACCAAACACAAACCAATACTTTATATCCTACTGCTGTTAGAATCAGGTATGTGATAATGAACTACTTAATCATATATATAAATGAAAGATTATAACGGCAATTACTTTCATTTAAAATGTTCATTTAAAAAAGTTGAGAAAAACATTCTGATACGGTAAAAATTATGTGTTCTTTGACTTGCATCTCTCAAAAGAGAAAAAAGCAGCAGAACTCTATTACAGTCCTGCTACTAACACACATAACACTCAAAATTACTGAGCCTTCCATACGTTTTTCACAATACTTGTATTTGGCTGGTAGCCTTTGTTCTCACATGGTGCTTCTGTATATAAGAAGAAGCTGACAGTTAAGATCAGGAGCCCACTATAACATTGTTTTCTAACAGGCGGGGCACGAGGCAATGCAAGGAATGAGGGGATCTGTGCTGGAGTCCACATATTTTATCCTCACCCTATCCCTCCTGCAGTTTGGGAACAAAACTCAACAGGACATGGGAATGAATGAAGATAGGTAGATATGATTTAATCCCTGACGGCAGTAAATAAATCTCACAACCCTTCTCCTCTTTATCTGTACTCCCTCTTCAAACAACGGAGACAAAGGAGGAGGAAAAAGTGAGGTTCTTTAGAGAAGAAAAAGCAACTTCTCACCCAGGTGACTCCGGAAGTGTTTAACAAACTCAATCCCTTCTTCTATTTTTTTCCAGAATTTTACATGTCCATCATGGCTGGCTGTAATGATAAAATCTGTCCTACATTTAGGAAAAACAAATAACAAAAACAGAAAGAAAAAAATAAGATACACACATTATGCACATTCACACTAGGTAGTAAAGTACACTATAATTAACGCTGTGTAGAGAATGAACTGTAAAGAAATTACTATGGCAATCTGTCTGAATGGGTAGTATAACTCCTGGAATAGCAAATAATTAATCTATGAAAAGTCAGCAGCCTAAATTGAATAAATATATAATACTATCCTTTTTGACTATGTAAATTTTACTCCTATTTTAGGTCTGTTTTCACAGTAGTTGCTATTTACGACTATTATATATATATATATATATACACACACACACATAAAGAGAGGAAAGCTATGTCCTCCACCTGTGCATTTCTGCTGAATCATATTTTGTTCAGATGCAGTCAGTTGCTCTCACTCCTGTATATACTGCACACTGCAACATGAATTTTAAGACCCTCTTTTAGTCTATTTAAACATTTAACTTGATTATCAGCAAGCCCTTTCCTTAATTTTCAAAAAACACCTTGAAATACCACCTCTGAACACAGTAATTTGCCATTATTAAACTTCTACAATTAAAACTTCCTAGTGATACCATATGATTAATAAAATTGTATGTATTGTTAGTAGTTTGACTTTTAAGACCATTGCAACAAATGAGTTGTTAATGGTTAATCCAGGTTACAAGCATTTTCGAATGCCCTGCTACACGCTTCGTTAAGCACCAGCAAATTCTTTGAATGGGGAAAGTACCACCACAAGATGAATGAGCTGAGTAGAAGTTTATCACAAGAAGCACTACCTAGGGGGAAAGTAATTCCAACAGGGGGGGATTGCAACCACCATCTCAAAAAATGCTCCAGACTGAAAAAGAACAGAGACTGATCATGCAGACTAATTAAAACAAGAAGTGAGAGAGTTGCTTAAGGCAGGAACACATAACTTATGTTACTCAGTACTTTGTTTCATGTAACTTGTAACCAATGAAGGCCGATGTCCTTGCTTGCTGAACTGTGTAAATAAAGTGTAAAGTTTTGACACTTGGAGAGCTAGGCATTTGTGGGTGACCACCTAGCTCCCTGCTTTGCGGCAACTAGAACAAAGGGATAGAAATACCTCGAGTCAGTGTATGAACTGGCACTGTGCACCGGCTAATGAGTCCGGCTATGGGACAACACCAGCATGAACAAAATACATTCTGACAATGAGAGACAGCAGAAAAAAGGAAGACACTTACTTAGTACATGTTACATGTGTAATGACATCTCTGTGCATGTAACTGCGTTCATACATGGAAGCACAAGGTAGATTTTCAAGATAAACATGTTCAAATTCCAGAACTAAAGAGAATAAAAAGAAAAATTAGGACATTTTTTTCCATATCATTACCTCTAGCTTCTGTTCTCACTTACCCTTGAATAGCTTACTCCCATTTTAGTCAGGAATACGCTAGGATTTTGTGCGAACATAACAAAAGGGGTTTCCACTGTGGCTTTGTACTAAGACTTACTGATTCTTGGTAGATTAAAGACACTCAAACTCTGCTTTAACACATACAGCTGACCCTTTTCAAAGCAACCATTACCTTGTCTGTTTAAATGCGTTGGGGAAAAAAAAAATCAATACACCGAATTTTTAAGGTAGTGCCAGAAAACAGGTCATCTGCACCTAATTTTCTTTCAAAACCAAATTTATCCCTATTGTTAAGACACTGAAGGTCCCATGTGAGTATCGTAGCTTAAATTTTAAACGCTAGCACCTACCTATTTCATTGTTTAACCGGCTCACCTAAAATAATCAGATTTTCTGCTTTTGTCTCTGATTTTTACATCCTAACTGGTAATACCTGCACAATGGCATTAGTTACTGGACCAGCAGGTTTGCATCTGCCGAACTTCTTTAAACTCACATTTATGTTACAGTGATGCCCAGAAAGCTGCGAGTTGCCGAACACATCAATTCCATATGTCAAAATTCAGCCTAGAGACTTCTACTCCTCCAGCTCAGGGCAGCGATCCAGCAGGCCGCTAACTCCGCAGCTGTAAGCAGCACGGCCCCAGCACCGCAGGCCCTGCAAAGCGGGCCCCTTAGCCGCGGGAACCAGGAACAACGGCGCCCCAGCCCGCCAATGCCGCACGCCGGGGGCCCTCCCGCCCGGCCACCAGCCGTGCGAGGCACCGCTTCAGGCAACGGGCCCCGCGCCCCCGCCCCGCCACCACCGCCCGGGGAGGGCCCAGGCGACCCCACCGCTCCGGACTCGGCCCGGGAGCGGCACCGCGGGCGCCTCGAAGGTCGCGCCCCAGAGAACGGGCGGGCAGCGGCTCCGCTCCCCCGTTACCTCGCCTCTTCTTCGCCTGCGCGGCCTCTCCCGGGAGCGGCCCGACCCAGCGCTCCTCCTCATCCTCCTCCTCTGCCTCTGCTGCCGCCGCCGCCGCCTCGCTGCCGGCTGCCGCCTCAGGCTGCTTTCGCTTACGCTCCGGCTCGGACGACGCCATGCTGCTGCACGTCACTTCTCCGCAACACTCCCCGCCCTCACCACACCCCGCGCCGGGCGCTTCCGAAGTGACGCGGTGGAGCGCGCGTAGAGGAGTGCGCGGGCCGGCCGGAGCGGAACGGGGAGCCATCATGGTAACGGGCGGGAGGAGGGGGCGGCCGGCCTGGGCGCTGGGCTCTGGGCTCTGGGCTCTGCCCCCTGCCCCGAGTGTCGCCGGCCAGAGGGGGACTCCCGGGTTTCGGCGAGCGAGCGGGCGCGCGGGGCGGGCGGCCGTTGGGGCCGCGGGGCTGCTGGGAAAGGCGCGGGCTGGTGGCTGCGGCCGCGCCCGCCTGGGGAAGGGGCCGCTCAGCCCCGGCCTGTGAGGGGTAGCCGCCCCTCTCGTGGTTTTCTGTGCTGGTGTACTTATGGGGTGTATGTCAGAGTTTAGTCAGCTCCCTGTCTTAACCTCTTTTATCACCTTGTTTGTATCCTTCTGCTTTTCTCCTTCCTAAGGTGAACTGCCGGTTTGGTGGTTTGGTTGGTCAGGTTTGTTGGGGTTTTTTTGTGTGTCTTTTCCCCCTACCAGTTTTCCCAAGGCCGCCGTTACATTCCTTTCTCATCTCTGACTTTGTTCCAGTAATTGGTCTTTTTGTGTTTGTTGACATGAAACATTTCCCATAAAGCTTGCATATTTGCTTGGCTGGCATAGTGCCTGCAAGGCAAGCTTGGCCCTTCTTCTATTTTTTACCTAATTATGTACTTATAAATGAGATTAGAAGGAACAGCATGTTGAAACTAGAAAGTATTAATATTAATGACATGCAGGAAAAAAAAAAAAAAGCCTTCATTTTTCAGGTACGGCATCAAAAAGAAACCTAATTTTATCATACAGAAATAGGGAGAACTGCAAACTGCAACTGAACATGCCATTTTGATGTATATACTTTACAAGGTAACTAACAGTGGTACCGTAAAGTCAGTCATGGAGAAAAACCCTCTAAGACTTGATTTGCAGTTGTGTAAGGCATGTATGCTTTATTACAGCACTAGGAGCATGGGGGAATGTTTCCTCCGAGCATGCCCACCAAGTTACTCAAGGGTACATACTATATATGGGAGAGTACTTGCATATTCATACTGTATCACATATTCATTTTTGTTCACATACAGGATTGGTTACAAGTTTTTCACCTCTAATGCAAACTAGTACAAACTAGTTCCTCAGATAGCACTGCTGGTTTTTTTACTAACTGCGCATGCTCTCCAAGTGAGTTTTCCCTCTCTGGGCTGGGGGGAGCTGCAATCTTCCACTGCTGCAATTACCTTTGTCCTACTTTCATCTAATTTTCCGTGGGTTGCAACACCTTATCAAATTGTCTCCTCCTGGGGCCAGAACTTTCTCACTTGGAGGCTTCTTTCTGGGTAACTTAGATAATGGTGTTCTTATTATCTGGCCTTTGTTTCCTAAGGTTGACTCCCTTGATTAGAAGTCCTTGTTAATCAGTTTTGATGACTTGAGAATCAGCTTGGCCTGAACTATGTGCACAGATTTGTTTAACTTAAGCTAAACACTAAATCAGTTTAGTAATTCAGGAATTCAAGCCTTTCGCTGAGCCAGCAACCCTCCCTTAACAGAATAACTCCCCCCCTTTTTTTTTTCTTGATGTTTTGAATCATTTCAAAATTAAAAGCCTCATGTATGTTTGCTCATTTTCTGGGGAGGTTCCATTTTATACAGTTACATGCTATCAACAATACTACAACAGTAATTGTTACAATAGTTACAGTTTGTAAGAGATTAGCTAGCTACCCAGTTGCTGACCACCTGCCTAATTCTTGAAGCAGCTTGTTAAGCTAGCTTCCTTTTGCTGTTTGCCATAATCTTCAACTGGCCTTTGCATCTCATTAAGTTGCTTCTGGCGATCCCCAGTAACATTTGGGGTATGTAAGCAACAGTGTTCATTGTCTAATTTAAGTACCCATATACTCCATGTTCTTTAGCTAGTAGTAAATGTAATGCCATCCGTTTCTGTAAAGTACTTTTGGTATTTGCTTGTACTTGTTCTTCTATCAGTTTGAATCCTCTTTCAGTTCCTTTAGCTAGTGTTTCAACTTCCCATGTTAAATTTTCTAGCAAGTATCTATTCTCTAGTGCCAGATAAAATAAAGCTCTGAAGTCCTCAATTCACTGGTACTGAGCTGGAGAGTCCATTCCATGGCTCTTCTGCATTTTGAGCTCTTTTAATTTTCCCCCGATATTTAGATTTGATTGGTTTCTGTCTCCATGTGGGGTATAAGGTCAGTAAATCTAGGGTTACTGGTAGAGTTAGCTGTGATGCTAGTTAGATTTCTCATTGTTCTGAAACCTTGCACCAGTTTTATAATCAAATTTTCCTGTATTTCACTGAGGCTTGTTCTGGTCAATAAAAGGATGAACAAAAACTTCTTTGTAACTACTTAAATGAAAATCACTGTACCATGCTACAAATGCCTATGCCTATTGATTTAACAGCTTATATATAATTTTCTGTTGTCCCATTTAACCTTATTCATTAATCCTGTTTATTTTAGGTTTGAGAGGGACCAGCTGCTCAGCTGTCTATGATGAAGGGGCTCATTTATTTCTTGAATAATGTATCCAGGGTCCTTTGCCCCAAACTTTGACTGCTGTATAGGTTGTTAAAAGGATGTGATATGGTCCTTTCCACTTTTCCATCAGAGGTCCTGCATTCCAGAACTTGATATACACCCAGTGACCAGGCTGGAAAGGATGAGTTGGTGTATCGCATTCCAAGGGTCTACTCATTGTCACATACTTCTGAAGTTCCTGCAAAACACTCCCTAAAGATACTACATGTGTTTTCAAATTTAATTACCCCGTTATATGTGTTTCACAAGGTATATGTGAAGCCTGACAGGGCCATCCATACAACAGTTCCTATGGGCTCAAATTACCCTTCCCTTGAGGCTAGGTTCTCGTTCTTAATAGTGCCAGAAGTAATGTCTGAAGCCAGCTCATAGATGCTTCCCAACAAATTTTTCCTAGCTGTTGTTTAAGAGTGTAGCTCATTCACTCCACTTTACCACTGGATTGTGGCCTTTATGGAGTGTGGTAATCCCAGGTTATGAACAAAATTTTACTCAACTGTTTTACGATTCTGGCGATAAAATGGGACCCATTATCTGATGAAATTCCTAAAGGTACACCAAACCAGAGAATAATTTCCTTTAACAGGATTTTGGCTACCTCCCTTGCCTTGTTGGTTCAACAAGGGAAATCTTCAGGCCATCCAGTGAAGGTATCGACCCAAACCAAAATATGTCAATATCCTTCTTTTCTGGGTAACTCAGTGAAATCTTTTTGCCAATAATTTCCAGGAGAATTTCCTACTTTAGTCACTTAAATGATCAACTTAGTAGTAGTATTTGGATGTTTTTAAGACATATTTCACCCCTCCCTGTAATAGATCTGATAATCTCTGTCATGGCCCTACTTATAATTGTCTTCTGCAGGTGTTCACTAAATTTTCCGTTCCCCAATGCACTTTATTATGCTCCTTCTGGGCTATCTCTCTCATTACTACAGGTGGAACAATTACTTGTCCTGTGGGTGTAACTGCCCATCCCTCTACCCATTCTTTGGCCTGCAACTTAGTTATTAACTTATTATCCTCTTTATCATACTTTGGTGGTGCTTCTGGCAGGACTATTTCCTTTTCAGGTAATAGAGTTAGGATACCTTTTTCTTCAGCCTTCTTTGTAGCCATGTCTGCTAACTGATTTCCAGATTCCAGAGTGGTTTTACATGCTTGATGTGCTTTGCAATGCATAATTGTGACTGCTGCTGGTTTTTGAATGCTCTTTAATAATTCCTGGATCTGAGGCACATGTTTGATCACAGTTCCTTGAGCAGATAATAGTCTTCTCTTTTCAAATGGCTCCATGTGCCTGAACCACTCCAAAGGCATACTTTGAATCTGTCCATATGTTGGCTCACTTCCACTTGGCTCAGGTCCAGTGCCCTCATAAAGGCAATCAGTTCGGCTTCCTGAGTAGAAACCTTTGGAGGTAAAGCTTGTGATTTTATTACCTTGTCGATGGTAGTTACAGCATATCCAGATAACTGTTTTCCCTCTCAAATGTAGCTGCTGCCATCATTACACAGTTCCCAATCTTCGTTCTTCTGACAGAGTATCCTTGAGATCTAGTCACCTGGAGCAGACTTCCTCAATAGTCTGCGTTAGTGTTCTGGGGCTCCTACCTGGTCAGCCAAAACAAACACAGAAGGGTTAATAACTGAAGTAATTTTAAGACATACATCATCTTTTTCTATTAATATCACTTGATACTTTAACATTCTGCTAGGGGCCGAGCAATGTCCTCCTTTTTGTTCTAATACTGTGAATTACCATGTGTGGTGCATGTACAGTTATCTTCTGCTCCATGGTGAATTTACAGGCCTCCTAAATCAGTAGCACAGTTGCTGCTACTGCTATAAGGCATCCAGGCCATCCTGAGCTCACATTATCCATCTGGAGAAGTAAGCTACAGCTCACTGCTGAGGCCCTAAAAATTGTGCCAGAACTCCTAAGGCAATACTTTTTCTCTCATGGGTAAAAAGTCTGTTAAATCAGGTAATCCCAGCATGGGGGGCATCCATCAGAGCTCACTTCAGCTGCTTGAAAACAGCTTTGCACTCTTCTGTCCAGTCAGTATACCCATTGTAGGAAATTTTCAGTAGCTCATACAGAGGTTTCACAAATAATCCATAATTGGCTATCCAGAGCTGACACTGTCCAACCATTCTGAGAAATGCTTGTAGTTCCTTGAGAGTTTTAGGCTCTGGGAGGCAGCAGATAGCCCCTTTCCATTCAGATCCCAATTTTCTCTGGCCATTCAGGATTTCAGACCCCAAATATGTAACTGATTCCTGGATAATCTGAGCCTTTTCCTTTGATACTTGATATCCACTAATTCCCAAGAAATTAAGAAGGCTTATAGTCATGGAAAGACACAGTTCCCTAGTCTCTGCTTTAATGAGAATATCATCCACATATTGTAGTACTGTTCTCTGATCATTTTCTTTCTCCAAATTTCTAAGTCCTTTGCCAACTGATTTCCAAAGATGATTGGGATATTTTTAAAGCCTTGTGGTAAAACCGTCTAAGTGTATTGCAGTTTCCTTCTTGTTTCTGTGTTTTCCCATTCAAAAACAAAAAGCTCCTAATTTTCAGTGTCCAGGGGAATACAGAAAAAGGCATCCTTTAAATGTAAAACTGTAAACCATCTCTGCACCCCTGTAAGGGTTATTAATAATGTGTATGGATTTGCTACTACAGGATAAATATCTTGAGTTATTTGATTTATTGCTTTTTAATCCTGCGCCAATCAGTATTTACCGTTGGTCTTTTTGGCTGGTAAAATAATTGTATTTCAACTCATACTCCACCAACAATTTGCATTTCAAGAATTTCAGAATTATTGGTATCAACCCATTCCTAGCTTCCAGCTTTAGGAGATACTGTTTAATTCCTACAAGGGATGATCCAGGCTTTAAGTCAGTCGTTACTGATTTTGTCCTTTTGGATTTTTCTGGGACCTTTCCAGACCATACAATAGGAATCACAGCATCTTTGACCTCTGAGCGTATCTTTATCCTTTCTGGGGATATACCCTGTAATAACAAAGCTGCTGCCTTGAGATACTTAGTTTCTGGAATTAAAATTTCTGTTTCTCCATTTTTAAATTGGATTTGTGCTTCCAGTTTTTTGAGTAGATCTCTCCCTAATAATGGTTTTGGAGAATTCAGCAAATATAAAAACTGATGAGTACCCCTCCGTTTTCCCAGCTTCATTGTTAAAGGGTTAAAAAATGGTGGTTTCATGCATGCTTTCACACCAACAATGCTTATATTCTTGTTGCTCAGCTCCCCCTCTAGAGTGTTCAGAACAGAGTAAGTAGCTCCAGTATCTACCAAAACCTCAACTTTTTTGTTTCTCAGCTTCACTTTAACCAAGGGTTCTGCTGGGAAAAACTCCTCCAGTTCCCCTCATTCCTTGCTTACTGGAAGCAAGGGTGTGGGGAAGGGGGTCTGATTCTTAATTGGACACTCTTGTTTCCAGAGTCCATCTCTTTTGCAGATAATCAATTTGCACATTGATTATCGCCTAGCTGAGGCCTGGGCCAGAGACCCCCCCTCTCAGGGGTCTGCCTTGTCCTTGGCCCCTTCCCCTGATCCTAGTATTTTCCTGTATGTCATGGTTTAACCCCAGCCAGCAACCAAGCAACATGCAGATGCTTGCTCATGCCCCGCCACATGGAGGGGTGAGGAGGAGAATCGAAAAGGAATGTAAAACTCGAGGGCTGAGATAATAACAATTTAATAATTTAAACAGAATAAAAAGGTAATAACAATTATAACGGAAAGGTGGGGAAAAGGATAAAATCCAAAGGAAAAGGGAGAAAGGAAAACAAGTGATGCACAGTACAACTGTTCACCACCTGCTGATCAATGCCTAGCCAGTCCCTGAGCAACGATACCCCCCAACCCCCAGGTAACCCTCCCAAGTTTCTGTACCAAGCATGATGCCTTATGGTATGGAATACTTCTTTGGCTGGCTCAGGTCAGCTGACCTGGCTGTGTCCCCTCCCATCTTTTGTGCCCCTCCAGCCCTCTGGCAGCTGGCAAGGCCCAAGAAACCAAAAAATCCTTGACTTAGTTGTTGCTGGGTAATGTTTATACTAAAAACATCAGTGCATTATCAGCATTGTTCTCATATAGCCATCATAGCCAAAACACAGCACTGTACTAGCTACTAAGAAGGAAGTTAACTCCATCCCAGCTAAAAACAGGACACTGTAATACCACCACCAGTCTACTATTTACTTTTTCCTTTTGACCGTCTCTATTTCCATATGTAATCCAAGCAACATAAAACAACTTTCCTGAATCTCAAGCATTATGTTGTTGTAATTTTTGTAATTTTCTTCTAATAGCATCTGAGGACTGCCCCACAAATAGAGTGGCTAATTCATTTTGTCCCTCTTGTGAGTCAGAGTCAATATTTGTATATTTGTGGGCTACCTCCTTCATTCTCTTCAGGAAATCTGTGGAGAACTTTTTTTCTATCTCACCTATCCTCATACAATTTAGGCATGTTTTATTGCCTTAGGCATAGCATTTCAAATTCCAAAGAAAATCCATTTCTGATACTGAGTCAAAAATTGTTTAGGTCCATTAATATTTAGGTCCCGGTTTGGATCAACAGAGGGAAAGTGATGCTCCACAGTTCCTTGTAAAGTTCCTGAATTAACTTGAGCTTCCACATATCGTCTAGCTGCTCAATGTATCATCTCCTCCTCAGTACTATCAAACAAAACCTGTATTACCACCTCTATATCCTTCCAGTCTGGATCCTGTGTTTTAACCATTATTTCAAAAGCACTAGCCACCTTCTCAGGATGGTCCCTGTAATTTCCAGTGGCTACTTTCCAGTTATTAAAGTCTGTTATTGAAAATGCAACCCTTACTGTAATGGGTCCTTCATTTCCCACAGCCTGGCAGAGGAGAGCCTTTATAACAGGCGTCCTCAAACTGTTTAACCAGGGGGCCAGCGCGCGGATGCAGTGGCAGGCAGTCATCTGCGGCTGCTTGGTTTCCCCCCCAACCCCCGGCGGGGGGGGCGGGGGGGGGTCTGTAAATACCAGGGGCCGGATTGAGGACCCTGGGGGGCCGTATGCAGCCCGTGGGCTGTAGTTTGAGGATCCCTGGTTTATAACTTCCCCTTGTTTGGCCCATGTCCAACCTGCTATTAGGCTAATCCCTTCTGCCCACTAAATTGCTCTCCCTGTTCACAGCTACTTTCCCTGCCACCAACATCATCAGCCTGCGACCACTTTCACTTACCCTGCTCACAGCGCTGTCATCATCAGAACTCTCTCCCAGTCTCTGCTGGAGAGCAACGATTAACTCTAAATCATCTTCTTTCTTTTGTTCATATATTTTTAAGCATCTCCTATACTACAAGCAGAGCAGCACCTTTTCAAAGCCTGTTCTTACCTTTTTTCCAAAGCCAAGACAAAGGGATCACTGGGAGGTAAATTTATACCGGACTCTTTTTGCCATTCGGGGTGGTTCTTTCAAGTGAAAAGCGTATCAGCATGGAAAACCTTGTCCCATTTTTTTTTCTTGCCTTAAAAGCAGCATGGTCTGTAACATTGCATTATAATTCAAAGTGTTGATCACTGACCATTTTTCCCCATCATCTAGTTTATACAACAGCCACCACTGATTATAGAATTTAACTAGGTTGCTTTGAGTTACATTTCCCCAAGAACCACCCCCTATTTGTTCCCAGTGTACCAAAATACATCCCAACAGAGATTTCTTTAAAATACACCCTTTAGACTGACCAGTGCCCATTTTCTTCTAGCGCACTTAAAATTTTATAACAATATACATGTGTATAAATATGTTCAAATATTCAGAGTGCACTACACCAGACAGAAAAAAATATGTATCTACTTGAGTATGTCAGGCAGAAATTTACTAGAGATTGTTTCCAGGAGAGCCCTCAATAACCCAAACCAGCAGGGCTTTCACCTTGACGTATGGGCAGGTATCCCAGACCAGAAAAAATGCCTTACGTCTTACCAGGGGCACTTTGCTTTGGAGCTTCTGGTCTGGGGATTGAAGGTCTTCCCCAAGAATCCCTTGGTGCCAGCTGGAATTCCTGTGATCCCGCAGATCTGCCAACACTCAATAGCAGTGTCCATTTGGGTTGCCAGAAAATGATACCATGTTCTCAGTGCTGTAATAAAGAATGCCTGCCTTCTAAAACTTCAAATCAAGTCATAGATGGTTTTTCTCTGTGGCTGACTTTACGATATCACAGCGTTGGGGACCACAAATCAGTCTGATTTGTGGTACAGAGGCCTGTAGCAGCTCCTTGTGATACGTAGGTTTTGAAACTTTGCGTGGAATCAGTCATGGAAATTTTGAAGGTCAACAATAATAAAATCATTATGATCACATAAACATTTTGGGGGGATTTTTTTGCTATGTACTTAGAGATTTATTTCATATGATGTTTTCATGTTGATGGGTTATATTATTGTGACAGGACGCGGGAGATAGGACTTTTTATTCTGCCCTAAGACCACTTCCAAATTTGCAAAGGTTATATCTCTCCCCCCCCAACCCCACTTTCCCCTCAACCCCCCTTTTTTTTTAAACTGATTCAGGCCTTCTTAGTTCTGCTGCTGAGCTTTTTTGCCATGATGAAAATTACCTGTTCAGGCTTTTTTTTTTGTTGTCTCCTTGACAGTTTTTGGTCTGAGGGAAGAAGTAGTATATTGCATCTTAAGACTGCTTAGTTTCTTTATTAACCCTCTGTGGGGAATTTAACCAGGAGCATTTCGGAAGTCTTAAAATTATGTGAACTAGTTTTATGTTATGGAGACATTCCAAGTCTCATAAGATAATGATGATTTTCCTTTGCAAAAACTATGGTCATTAGACCTTCTCAGATCCAGATTTTCTCGTGTTCTGTTTGTAATTACTGATGCAACAGATTTGCCAGGAAGGCTCAGTAGTATTGTTACCTTTCAGTTCTCTACCATACTTCCAGTGTTCAGTGAGATTTTCTTAACCACTCTGCTACAAAATAGTTGAATTTGCAGATAGTAGTTGACTGTTTCACTTCTTTTAAATCATTTGCGTTTTCCACATAATTTTCTCTGATGCTGTCTTTTTCTGAAAATGAATAAAAGGTTGAGTTAGGAATTTGTGCATCATTAAGAAGGCAGAAGTGTTTATTTCTTCTTTAGAACTTTTATCATTTTTTATGTCACTTTTGGATCTCTAAGTATTTGGTGGGCTTAGTGATCCATTTAAGTATTTTTAAAGGTTTCTTGCGTCTTGTGTCTCTAAGAAATTCCTGGTTGTTTTGTTTGGTTGTTTTTTTTACCTTAAAAATAGAAATTTCCCTTTGGGTGCCATTTTACCCCTTCCACTTTTACCTTCCTTCTCAGTTGCTGTTGTTGTTCATGTCTCTCTTTATTTATTTAACTAAGATTAAATTTCTGAACGTGTATGTGTTTCTGTCTGACCTAACAGTTTCTCAAACTTTTCAATTTTACTTGGGTTGATTTTTTTTTCTCTTGGCTGTCCTGGTGCCCTCTATGCTTCATTGCTTGCATATCTTTCAGGTTCTTTGGGGTTTTTTTCTAGTAATCTCCAGAACATTTAATTTGTCAATCAGAAAGATCCAGAATTCAAATTGTCATAAGGATAAATAGATCAGGGCATTTATTGGAAGGCAGTGTGAAAGTAACTGTCTTAAGAACTTTGTGGATACATGGAAGAAAAGTGAGACTTTGTAGATATGAGATTCTCTTATTTTTTCTTTATTAGAGTTGACCAAAAATAAAAAATACCGTTGCAGATAATCAAAGCTGTTCCAAAAATTTAGAACTTTGTGATTCAATTTTAAAAAGCATTATTAATATCTTCAGAATTTTCTATAGTAATTTAGTTAGCTGATATTACTGGATGACTGCTATCTAGAAATACAGGGGAGTTAACACTTTGGATTCAGAGGGATTGCTCTGTTACATATTTGATCTGAAGTAGCAGGTATGATTCTGTAACCTGTTAATAATTATTATAGATCTAAATGGTAACTATTTGCTTGTTAATAGGCTGAATGGTTATCAGAAATAATCGACAAAGACTCAGGTTGTCCTGTAAATGCGAAGACAGAAATCGTGGATGAATGTGAAAGTATCTGGACACAGTTGGAAGAGGTATGCAAATCACAAGGGATAGACTAAGTTTGTTGTAAACTTTCCTCATCATTTTTTTGTTCATCTCCTCATCCTTCGCTGTATGCTTATCTCACCCCCTCCAAAGAAACTGCTGTGACAAAACAAGAAGATGGAGAAAAAAAAGAAAAGTTTAGCAGAAAGGCCAAAGTTAGAAATGTTGGCAAGGGTGAAGAATGCTTTGCAGTATCCAGGTTTGTTTATAGTATGTTGATGTTATATACTCCTATTCTGTTTAACTAAATCATGTTGAAACTAGGGAAAACCTAAACCATTTCTTGTGTTCTGGTAGTACGAGCACGCTGAGACTCAGTCCTTTTCTCTTTAGCCTTATGCAAGGTGGGATTCAGCTGCTATTCAGAAGTACTTCAGATATTTAAAGGAGAGAGAATGGGAGGAGAAAGAGGCTGGGAAGGATGATGATGTTAGCATATTCTCATACAAACTGACAGTTACAGCCTCAAAATAAATTTTTATCTTTATCAATATATGGTCCAGTATACTAATAATAACACTTTAGAGGGAGTTACTTTTATTTAAAGAAATTGCAGGAGGGAAACTTCTAACAGTTCTGAGGGAATGCTACGCACCATGTAAGGTTCTTCTGAGTCTGATAAAAAATCATGTTCTAAATTATTTTTTGTCTTAATTGCTTCACTCCATTTTATGTGGTATTTATATACTATTTGCTTGAGTTCTGAGCTGTAGATCCAAATCATTAAAAGTATCAGAAACTGAAGTAAAAATACTTCCAAACTTAAAGTAGGATGAAGTATAGACAAACCACAGTGCACTAATTTTACAGAATGTGATTTAAAAAGACTAGTGTGGTATTTTTTTTTTGTTGTTATGTGTGAACTTATCTTAATACTGAACAAGTGTCAGGGAAACCTGTGTCTAGGTTTCTGAAATACTGTAATAAGTTATCAATAGAAGTTTTGTTTGGCACCATTTCAGAGGTTGCTCTTTTTGAAATGTTCGAGTTAGTAAGGAAGTTAGAACGATTATTATTTTTAATTTAATTGAAGACCTCTCATATCTTGTATCTCATTCCCAGCATTCCCAAAGCAGTGTAGGAAGAATGTGTATTATTTTTAAAAGCTGATAAAAACGTAAGATTTTTGTTACTTTGATTATTGCATCCTGGATGCATCCATGTTTCAGCAAGAAGGTTAAACAACTAATAGTCACCGAAGTACCTCCTAGGTTATGTGGTTTCTGATGTTATGTTCCAATGATTGTGTGTCAGCATTAGCAGTTTTTATTGGAGAAATACTATGTTGTGTTTTGGTTCCAAAACATGAACAACAAGGTTTCCAAAGTACTGCTTAGTAGTTTAAATAGGGTATACCCTGCCCTGTCTTGAGGGAGGTTACATGGCTGACACTTAGAAAACAAGAAGGAGCATGTCTCAGGCTTGAGCCTTGGATTTCTGTGGTGGCCTGAATTTCAGACTTGATATACATCCCATTGCAGTCATGGCAGCTGATGTAGTGCACTTCTGAGAATCAGACCATTTCTGAAGTGTACAGATCATTGCCCTAAATGACGTAAAACTAAAAATGTGTGTTATAATGTGATTGCTCTGTTTGGAGAACCAGAATGGTAGCAGGAAGTACGTTAACTTCTCAGCAGCTTCCCTATTCAGCCTTGTCTTTGATACTCTTCCTAGTTTCTCACATTCATCTGTTCAGTGGGTAATCCCATATCAACTTTTCCCTCATAGCTTGCCTTTTTCCTCAAATCATACATCTTTTGTTAGCTGCTACTTTTCTACTTTTCAGTTAATTGAAGCTCTACTTTTTTTCCTGTGGTATGATTTCAAAATATTTCTTAATTTGCTGGGTCAGGCTCTGAGGAATGTGGTAGGAGCCAAGTCAAAACTCTTATTCCTATGTTAAGCAACTTTTGTTGGAATTTTTAAAAATCATGTTTCTTTTACAAAAGGGAGGTAAACATTGCGTTTTGTTTGTTTTCTACCAAGTGTCAGAGGAAGCTAATGCTTCGAAGAAAAGAAACACTGAAAAAATCAGATACCAGGGTAAGACCGTATTTTATTTTTTTATTCTCCACAAAACAGTTTTCTGTCAAGATATGGTGTGTTACTAAAAGAAGGGAAACTATGTTGTCTCCACTTACTTTCTAAAGCTGACAGCTTTACTCTTACTAACTTTGAAGAGGTATTCTGAAGTGCATGTCTAGTGAATACTGAAAAGTTACATTTGTGTATAGCATAAAGCTTACATGCAGTCCTGCCACACAGCTGGTGAATGACTAACAAAGGCAGTAAAATGGAGGGGTATGTAACTTCGATACGCATTTGAACTATTTCCTAATTTGTGCATGTGTAATTTGTGAAACTATGTGGATCCCTTTAGTTTTACTTTGGAACTTTGTATTCGTAAGTTAGAGTTGCTCCCCCTTGGTGGATATCATTAGGAAACGGATGTGCTTGAATTATAAATGAACTGAGTGAATGCCAAGTTCATGAACATGAGCTTGTGTATCCCTCAGCTTTTGAGGAACGTCTGAAGAGGCAATGCTAGCTTACTGTTTAGTTGTTTGTAAATTCTAAATAAGAACCTTTACAATTAAAGTTCTAAATGAAGACCCCAAATTTGGAAAGTATAAGGAGTTAAACATTGGGCTGGTTAGGTGAAATATGTAGGTTCATATTTCTTCAGAGATCTTGAATACATTCTGATGTTTAATTACTGTATATCATTTAATCAGAATAAATAAAAGTAGGTGCATATTTGAATGCATAAAATACAATCTTTCTCTCCTTTTAGGACTGAATAAAATCCTATATGTAGAAATAAATTTTATATAATTTTCATTTGATGTAAACTGAAGGTTTTGTTTGTTTGCAGCTTTACTGAAGCACATCATAACATTTTAATTTAATGCTTAAACTTCTGAGATGAGCTTTTCTTGATAACTGTCATAGCAAGACATGGAGTTGAATGGACTTGCAAAAATGTAGATTAAATTAAGATTGTACTTCATGACAGAAAATAGGGAGGAGAGAAAAAGGGTTATGTTGTATCCCTCTGTCAGCAATTTTTATGGGATCTTACTGCAGCCCAAACATAAGCACTTTCCGACCCAGGAAGCTACAGACCTGTTAGTCTAACCTCAGTACCAGGAAAAATTATGGAGAAGATCATACTAGGTGCTATTAAAAGGCATTTAAAGATCAATGCAATCAGCATGCACAGTCAGCATGAGTTCACAGTGGGAAAGTCCTGTTTAACTAGTTTGACATCCTTCTATGGTAAAGTTACCCACCTAGTGAATGAAGGGAAGGCAGCGGATATAGTTTCTCTGTTATTTTGGGAAGGTTGTTGAGAGTGCCCCTCACAGCATCCTTCTGGACAAGTTGTCTAACTGAGATGAGTAGGTATACGGTGTGCTGGGCAAAGAACTGGCTGAATGGCAGGGCTCAAAGGATTGTATGAATGTGGCTACATCTTACTGGTGAGTTCCTCAGGGCTCAATTCTAGGGCCAGTTTGGTATTTTTATCAACAATCTGGCTTCAAGAGTTGAATGCACCATTGCCAAGTTTGATGGTACCACACTGGGAGGTGGTGTTGACTTGAGAGGCAAGAGGCCTTGCAGAGGGATGCAGGCAGACTGGAGCACCGGGCAGTCATCAGTGGCATGGCTTTTAACGAGAGCAGATGCCAGACTCCGCAGCCAGGATGGAGGAACGCCCGGCACAAGTACGAGCTATGAGCTACGAGCGGGGGCGAGTGGCTGGAGAGCAGCCCCGCAGGGCGGGCCCCGGGGTGCTGGCTGAAGCAGCTCAGCGGGAGGCAGCACGGGGCCCTGGCAGCCAGGGGGGCAAACCCCATCCTGGGGGCACCAAACACAGCGGCACCGGCCGGTCAGGAGAGGTGACTGTGCTGCTGTATTCAGCGCTGCTGTGGCCTCCCCTTGAGCACCCTGTGCAGTTCTGGGCCCGCTGGTTCAAGCAGCACGTGAAGGTCTTTGAATGCGTCCAGGGGAGAGCGGCAAGGCTGCTGGAAGGCACATCGTGTGAGGAGCAGCTGGGAGCTCAGCATTTGTCTGGGTTGCAGAAAGGGAGGCCAAGGGGTGACCTCGTGGCTTCTCCAGCTTCCTGAGGGGGAGAAGTGGGGAGGGAGGTGCTGAGCTCTTCCTTCTGGTATCCAGTGATAGGGTGTGCTGGAGTAGTTCAAACCTGCACTGGGGAGGTTTGAACTGGACTTGAGGAAGCATTGCTTTACTGAGAGGGTGATTAAACACTCAAACAGGTTTCCTAGAGAGGTTGTCAATGCCCCAAGCCTATAAGTATTCATGAGGTGTTTGAATAACGCCCTCAATAATATGCTTTAACTTTTGGTCAGCCCTGAAGTGGTCAGGAAGTTGGACTTGATGATAGTTGTAGGTCCCTTCCAGCTGGAACTCTTCTATTTTCATTGTAATTGGCAAAGAAGCAATAGTTTTCTTCCTTGCTGTTGACCTTGTCACTAACATTCATTTCTTAATCATCTCGAGACTGTAATCTCACATGTGCTCTTTGTGGTTTTATCCTTCAAGTTTGATGACTGATTCTGGTCATCAAAGTAATGGATTGCTTACTGAGCAGCATATTTTGCTAGGAATGCATATAGGGCATAAGAGAGACATCTGATGTACATACTTGTTTTATGTGTCTGAAAAGATGGTCCTCAGTTTGGTGTTGCTGAATAGTAGTGTTAACTTTTTGTCCAGTTACTGGAATATCCAGAATGTTTCATACACCCTTTTTTATCAAGTTTAAAGGAACAAAGAATAAGCTGATGGTACTATCAAGAGTAGTGCTCCATTATGAAAGAGGTGATGCTACCTGATCTAGAAAATAAGAAATGTTTGGTTTACGATTGTTTCTTTTAGTTTGGGTTTGTTTTCCTTTATTTTAAAAGGTTGTCTCTTGAAGATGCACTTTACAAAGTTGAGTAGTGAAAAGCTAAGTTTAAGTTGTCAATTTTTCAAATTTTTATTATAAGAACTTGGCTGATGATTTTAGCATATTTTTCTCTTTTAGCTGATGAAAAAACAAATGCAATCTGCAGTGCTTTTTATGGAATGGTTGAACGTATCAGCATAACCTTTTACATTTTAAATGTATGCTTAATTTCTTATCAGATTACTTGTAATGTGATATCTATATGTAATTTACAATCTATTTGAAGAAAAACTATAGGTGTAGTACTCAGTTTCAGGAAGCAGAGTAGTAGTAATGAATATATTATTTCTCCAGAACATAGTAAGATATTAAAATAAGTACAATTTTTAGAATCTATGGTTGTTTAGTTTTGGATTTTTAATGTCTGAACTGGTGCCTTTTCTTATTGCTCTTATATTTTCAGTGATTACAGTGAGATAGAGCACTAGTTCTTAAGCATTTAGTTAAGTCCACAGATGTGGTTTTGCTGACAGTAGTAAAATCTTTTTTTTTTTTGGAAGCCAGTCCTTTGTTTAGTCATCACATGTCAAGCACAGTCCATTTAACCTTAAAAGTGTATAAACAATGCACCTAAGGAGGAGTTGGGGTGTGAAATATTTTCATTGCTGCTAGTGACTCATCTTCAGTTACGGTCATTGATATTACAGAGGAATTTGGGGGGGAAAAATGCCAACTCTGACTCCTCCTGATTTCCCATGTTTCAAAAAAAGAATAAAAATGTTTCTTGATCTCTGCAGGGGGCTTTTAAAGAAGGAATAAATGGTCTATTACAATAAATGCTCTTTTATTTTCTGCTGTATAAACTTAATAATTAAATTTCTATCTCATTTTACTCCAATGCAACTCAACATACTCTTAAGAGATGCTTCCATTCTTGTCCTGCAGCTTCCCTTGTTAAAGATGCTATTGACAAGTTTAACAGTGGAATGTAAACAGTGGCAAAAAAGAAGTCCTGAACGTAAGTAATTGCTTCCATGTAAGGTATACTCATATAAACTTTCATCTAGGCATATTAAACTGTGTGTATATGGAATCTCTGCTGATTGTATTTTCATACTGTAATTACTAAAAAGTTAAATACTTCCCACAGTAGAATGTACATTTAATTTCTGTATTCTCTTTGCACTTCATTTCTAAGTGAGCTTAAGAATTCAAAGTGAATTCTACTATGATGTAATCTTATGGTTCTGGACAAATAAATGCATGATTCCTATCACCATTCATCAGTCAATTATATGGAAAAACTACTGTTAGCAGATCTCCTAACAAAAGTTCCTTATGACGTTACTCTCCTTCTTCTTTCTGTGGTTGTTTCTTCTATCTTTCATTTGTATTTCCTTTTTAGGACAGAATGACTTTGGCAAATAATTTTATCTTCAGTTTGTCTTTCAAGAAACTGGTATTTTTTTCCTATAGAATCACACAGTCATTTAGTTTGGAAAAGACTTCTAAGATCATAGAGTCTAACTGTAAACCTAGCACTGCCAAATCCACCACTAAATCATGTCCCTGAGTGCCATATCTGCGCGTCTTTTAAATGCCTCCAGGGATGGTGACTCCACCACTTCCCTGGGCAGCCTGTTCTAATGTTTCAGTGGAGAAATTTTTCCTGCTATCCAGTCTAAACCTTCCCTGGTGCAACTTTTCCTCTTGTCCTTTGTGACCTTCTAGAGAGGATGTCCACTGCAGTAAAAATGAGACCCCCATCTCTGGCATCACATAGGTAAGAGCCTGAGTCGGCAGGCAGGAGCATCCCCACTCTCCCCAGGATGCCCAAGGAACATTCACACATCTGTCCAGCTTCTGGACTGTCATGGAAGGCCTCCAAAGATTTACGTTAGGCTTTGTGGAAATTACTATTTAAGAGACTTTTAGTCACATAACAATTGCACACCAACATTCATCAAGCATCTGGCTTCCACTGACATCTGCAGGAGCTGCAGCATTAAATGTCCTTTGTTAGCACAGGTGACCTCTGCTTACAGCTTTTGCGGATTTGATGATTTTCCTACACAATGTGCTTGCTACATATTTTTTGATAATTCTGGGGTAAAACCACTTCTTTTTTCAAGGTGAGGTTGAGTAGTATATAAAGCCTCTCCAAAGGAGGCTTTCAGGATTGTTCAGGATGTTTTCCAGTTTGGTTATTTTAGTTTTCCATCTCAGTGAGGACTAAAATCTCTTGCATTTCTGGAGGAAACAATTGACAAATCAGGGTGCCATCTGTGGGCTGAAGCAGTGCTTGCTCCATAAAACTTTAATCAGTCTTGGACAAATTACATGACATATAGATGGAGCAACATAAATACTGTTTCCGAATACTAATATTAACATACTACGAAGACTTAGAAACTGGGGTTTACCATTCTTTTTCCACTGGGAGAACAGTCTATCTGTACCTAACTCCTAATATTCACAAGCGGAGGGAATCATGCAGTACTTTTTTCCTGATTTCTGATTTTTCAGCAAACTTAGTATCTGGTAGACTAAGACCTGTACCACACAGAGTAAAGACCAAAGAGGGGCACTAACAAGAGGAAGGAACTAGGAAGCATCATCTAGTTTTGTCTTCCTTCTAGTGGTACTGTTTATGCAGTGCTAAACTAACTCCTATTAATTCATTATGAAAACAAGCAAGTATTTGCAAGTATTGCTAATAAACTCACAGTAATTTACCCAGACATGTTTTCAATCGTACCTCCTTTAGTGTTGGGGGTTTTTTTATTAATACTTCACAAAAGTGTGTTGTATTATGATAATACTAGCTGAAACTTTGAAGTAAACCTTTAGTGGTAAGTCCATTACACTGTAATAAAATACTAGTCTTGGATTTAACAGGGATCAGAGCTTTTGGGTTAAGGAAAGGTGGGAAAAGACACATCAGTTTATTTTAACACAGGAACACAGATCACTTATTGATCCCGAGAAGCACAAGCCACTGAAACAAGTGCTAGCTTTTGTATTTGTTAGGTGTTATCAGTCAGAAGGTATAAATTCCTCAGTTCTTCAAAATTCTTTTTATACGTAAGTATTAGTGCTGACTAGTGACTGATTTCACTCTGTTGCAAGGCTGATGTGGCCAGACACTGAAAATAAAACCATTCAGAATCTATGTGAGAGTAATCTGTTTTTTCAGATGTCCCATTTGGAGACTTCTGAAACAGTTCACACTACACTATCATAAGTATTCAAGTAGTACTCACTGTTATGTCTCCTGTCAAGGACCCATTAGCACCTTTCAACCCAGTAAAACTTACTAATTAATCTTAAAATGACTAATTTGAGTATTTTAATGTCAGGAGAGGCTTGGGGTTTTTATTGTTTACAAAATGATAGGAATGTGTTTTAGACAGCAAATGGTGATTTCCAGTATTTTGGCATTTGGTCAAATCAGAAAGCATTTTGAGATGAGCATTAAAGTCACTTCCAGCTTCTTTCAAAGTTCATGTACTTGCTGCATATGGTGACCAATTAATAGGAGCTGGCAAAAAAATGTCTTCTTATAAATAGAATTTTTTTGCCCTATTGGAATAAAATCATAGTTCATATGCTTTGTAAGCCTATCTCTAAGAATGGTCAACCTCAAATGCTTCTTACAGGTATGTAAACCAAAAATGTGACATTGAACGAATTTGGGAAATACTGATTTTTGGGTGCTTTTCATGAATAGTCTGCTGTCTTAAAGCAGATTATTTGAAATCGCCTACAGTTTTTATCTGGGTAAAATACCTGGAGATGTTAGGTTTCCTTACTAAAATATCTAATTATTTTAAACTTTAAGCTATTTGCTTAAAAATATTCTTGGGTCTTGACCTATTTTTACTGGCTTGCTGACTTGCTTTGCTCAACCATTCTTACTTGTTCCCAGGTGATAAGATTTATTATTAGAAATCTTAATTTTGTACTAGAGAAATGATCTGTGCATATTAAAATGCAAATAATATTTTGCAGCCAAAGGTTTGCCTTTTTGGCTACCTTTCTGAGGGAAGAAAAAAAGTTGCTGCTGAGAATTTGAACAGAGTTGCAGTGGCTGTGTGAAAATGAGGTGTATCTAAATAGGAATAACAGAAATACTAGTTTCATACAATTTATTAATAAGAGTATGAATGTTAGTCTGTCTTGTTACTTTGGTTTCTGCTTTTAGTAATGGCCAGTTCATTTCTTGTAAATGAGAGCCTGTCAGCATTTCAATTTTAAAACTTATTTTCAGAGGTTATAACTTGGCAGTCCTACATTTCTTTGGGCACAATGTTGGCAAATAGACTTGAATCCACAATGCAAATTTTATTTTTGAAAAGGTTTTATTTTAGTTTCTTGTTCTCTCAGTTTCCAGTATTATTTATGTAGCTCTAGAGCTGCTAAATCAGCTGAATTAAAACTTTCTAACAGTCATTTGGCTCATAAAAATAGAATTTAACTTTCACCTTTGCAAAATAAGGAAGTGGAAGCAACCATATTTTATACCATATGAAATAGTTGTGGTCCCTGCATAATTCCTATTTTTCTTTGCAAAATATCACTATTCTGCCAAACTCCTCTTATTTTAATAGAAATTCCTGTATAAACATGTGCATAGTAGTTGCTTTTACTTTCCTAGCATTTGGTAGCATTTTTCTTACTTGTATTCTGTATCACTAGGCAATTCTGTGTGACATTTGATTTTTGCAAGTGTAATGATGCATAACTGAAAAAGTTTTATCATGATTCATAACTGAAAAAGCTTTAACTGACAGTAGATTGAGCAATCTGTGTTCTTGACAGTAGCAGCTGCCATAAACAAATGTGTTGTCCTAGTGTCTTAGATCTGCGCTGTTCCTTCACTAAATTAGGGTTAGTGATTTCTTTCTGAGGAAGATGTGGCCTATTCTGACACTCACACAATATGAATATTGACTAGGAAGCACATCATCATGATTATATATCTAAAAGTCAAGACGTGCTACAAAGCAATAGTAGAAATAGGTAATTCCAGATAGTGAGGACTCACAATAATCACAGTGGGCGTGGCGGAGGAAAGAGTTGTATGGTTTTCTTCATATACACCAGTGAATGCAAATAAAAGCACACTAATTAATTTTATCATGTATGTAGGATATTCATGTCATTAAAGAAATCTTGCTCTTATAATAGCACAGACCATTGCGGTAGTACATCTTGCCCTCTCCTCTGGGCTACTCTGCTTTAAGCAACTTAACCTGAACACTTGTTCATGACACCACCTCCCATAGCTCTTAACCATAAGCTTAATTTGGGAACCCTCTATTCAAATTTTGTTTCAGGATTTAGAGACAGCAATTCTCTAAGTAAAAGGGGTTTTTTGTGACATGTAATTTAATGCATTTTTATATCAGTGGTTTTGCTGATTTTCATCTTGAAACAAATGCTGCTTTTAAAACTACTAATTTAATGCTTCTCAAAATTTGTGGAGATTAAAACAACAAAGTTACTTTATTAAAAAATAGTACTTTTATAAATTTATGAAATCAACTGTATTGTATTTAGGAGATATTTAATGCTGTTCTGAGACAGTTAAGGGGCTTCCTTTTTGTTAAAGGAAAAGCTATTATTGAAGTAATTGTTTTTAAGATCAGAGATTCAGAACCCAAGCTTGGGCAAAAAATGTTCCAATCATCCTAAGATTTATATCTGTTAGAGTAGCTTTCGTTTCTCCTGTTAATAGGTCCAAATGCTTCACTCTTTCAAAATTCATGTGTTTATGCAGATGCTGGAAGTTAACATGGAACTGAGAATTGATTGGAGTCCATTGAAGGCTGTTAAATCCAATAATTTGCTTTTTATTCAGAAGATCTGTGAGCCTTAAATCACTGCGTTTTGCAAGAGCATTCTGGGGAACATTACCACATCCCTGAATAGTACCGTAACTTAAGTACTGCTGTTGCTTAGGGTTGGAGTTAGGATGTTGGCCTTTTAGGGCCTTTCTTCTCCTTGCATGTAGCCATGCTTGTGAACACTAAGGATTGTTACATGCTTTTTAAGTTCTTTAAATATGATAGGTTTTCCAATCCTGATCAAGCATTTGGTGGGAGGCTGTTTAACAGGGAATTGGAAGACTGGAAGAATTTGATTGCCCACATTGGTAACGTTGATGGATACCACTGAAAAAAATCAGGCTTGCTTACTTTGAAGTATGACTGTACTTCACATTTCAGCATTATGTACCTATACTTACATACCTGAGCTAGTTCAGGTATAAAAAAGAATGCAGAAACATTAACACCACACTTATTTCAGTCTAATTTGACTTGCTGAAAAGTGACAATGGATTAGCCCAGCAGGACACCACAAAATGGTAAACTGCTGCTGACAGCCAAACTAGTTTTTCAGAGGATACACAAGTTTGTGTCTAGCTGACCGGCCTTTTGGTATACACAAGTCTGTATCATCCAATGTGAATAAACCAATTAATTTTATTTTTCAGTAATTTCTACTAATCCAGGTATGCTATCAGCATTAGGACAAAAAGAGGTAAGTCTTTTTGTTTGTTAAGAAGTAATACAATTATGTTGGAAAAAAAAAGTGTATACAGTTGTTGCATTTTCCTATGACTACTCATGTGGTGGACTACTGCTAAGATACTGGCATTGTTGTTCTAATGTTTTTCTTCCCTTGTATTATAACTACTAATATTTCCTGGTTGTAATGAATGATCTTCTAAACAGAAAGTTTTATATATTGCATTTCATACTTCATATGAAATAATCTAACATTATGTGTTACAGAGAAGAGTCAGTATTCTTACATCTAGAGTTCTGTGGTTATAATTTGAAAATAATTTGTTGAGTTCTTCCTAGCTTTGGAAGAAATAGCAAATCAAGAATGTCTTAGGGTAAGACATTCTTGAATATAGTGTAAGACATTACATTGATGTCTTAGACTATGTTGATTGGACTTTGGTATGCAACATGACCTGAGAATATTCCTGTGGCTATGGCTTTTCTTCGTCCTAGCAGCTTTCCTCCCTGTATTACCACTCACAACAGGGAACTCAACTGCTGTTAAGAGTCACTATTAACAAGTTGTTTGGTTATACACTTTCATTTGACTGTATTGGTATGGCATGTTTGATCTGATATCCCATTTTGTGGCCTATTTTGTTGAGATTTTTTTGTTTCAGGTGTTGCATATATAAAGCATATTTGCTTATACAGAATATATTTTCACAATTTTTATTTCTTTGAGCTAATTCTCATTATATATATATATGATATCAAATTAAAAATTCTCATCGTTTGTATGGGAGGAGACAGAATGCATCCAGATCATAGGTTTATATTAAAAAAACAAACTCTTAGAAGTACTACATTGTAGAACATAATGCAGTAATGAAACATCCAGTCCACTGAGAGTCCACTGTTCTCAATCTTCAGCAGCACGTAGAGCTTCTGGCTGCCGTAGCTCTATTTCTCCCTCTTTTCTCTCCCAAATATATCCATATTGCTGAGAACCATTTAATTCATGGATGCAGTTAGTCTTTGCAGCATCTTTATTTTCTGAGTGCTATACATTTTAAGTTGGTGCAGTTAGCATGGATTCATTGTTGCAAGCAGCTGCAATGATTTAAACAACACAGCTCTGGTGCTGCTGCTGTTTTTTTCCTCAGTCTTTCATTATGTGCACAGTTCATGTGTGCACTCCATAATCTGCTTCAGGTACAATAATGTTGTTTTACAGAGTATTAGTACACTAATGAACAACTGGTGACAGTGACACTTGAAACAGCTCCAACTGGATTTAAAAATAGTGTGTCACTCTATAGCCATATTTCTTAAGAAGCTGCAGATAATTTTGGCCATTCTTACAAGATTTACAGATGTAACCTTACATAGAACAAATACTACAGACCGGGCTACCTGCAATCTGTAGGTTTATTTTTACTTTTTTATAGTTGCAGGCTGTAAAGGATAATCTTGAAATGGTGCTCGCGGCAGCTGAGTCAAAGAATAAACAACTGGAAGAAGATCTGAAAAGGTAATACAATAATTCGGATTTATGAGTGCTGTAAGCTTTTTTATGACACATTGGGGTTTTTTACTGTCCGGGAAAACTATTTAATTTGTGCCATTCCCTACTTTTCATGTTGCAAAGAGAACAGCAGTGGCATGAGGAACAGAACCAGTTAGTAGATTTTCTTACTAAAATGGAAGAAGAGACAAAAGCCCAAGCTGAACTTCCTCAAAAAAGGTATTTCTACAGTGTTGAGTTTTTATTTTAAAGAATTTAAATAAAGGTTTAAATAAATCAAGAGCAAATGAGCAAACAAACTCTTAGAACATACTTCTTCTTTTGTTAAATAACTCAATAATCAGTATTTGTAACACGGAAAATAATGCTATCTGCTTATATCCTGTGATTCAAGATGTTGAACTTACAACACTAGAAAATAACGGGGGGTTACTTAACTTTTGTATTATTTTATCAAAATTCATGTTCTATTGCTGTGGTTTTACTATTAGTTCGGATATTGATGAACTGCAAAATGAAATCTTGAAAGTAACGACCTTTAAGAACAAACTCTTGATTGCTCTGAGGGAATTCCTAGAAGAACATTTTCCCCTTCCAAAGGAAGGTGTAAGTGCTAAAAAGGTAAGATTTTCTTGATAACTATTACATTTTGAGTGTTTAATTTCCACTTAATTAGATGCAATATCTTTTTGAAGTCACAAGCACAGAATGTGCAGTTATATTTTTGGAACAAGTGTAGTTCTTACACCTGATCCTTAAGGTTTAATTGATACTTTTCAGGTTGGTTTTCTATTATTTAAGGCTGTTCTCAGCTCAGTATGTTCTTTTTTAGTGCATATATCCATTACTCAATGAGATATGTAGCAATGTATTGTGTTTCTTACTGAACTGCAAGCTGTGCCAAATTTAGAAATGGTGAGGGGTTCACTCCAAATCATTCCATTTTCTTTTTTACTGGACTAGGCAAGTGGATTCATATTTTCCTTGGCAAAGCAAATTTTAATTGTTTAACAATGTTTTTGGAACAATAATATGGACAAGTGTTTATAATTACAGTGTAGTTTGGAATGTTAACCATCAGTTTCTGATCAGGCAAACTGGGCCAAAAATTATCTTAAAACTTCAGGGAAAATCAACAGTCAGGGAGTATTTTGCATGATAAATTCAAAGTCTGCAGTAAAAATAAACCTCTTACCATTACTATTTGAAGGTTACAAAAAAAGCTACAAAAAAGATGGGGTGGATTTTTATTTCAGACACACTTAAGAATTCAGAAATAGAAAGTGATTTCTTTAATCCATTTCCCTATTATTTCAAACAATCACATAATGTGATTTCTTTAATATTATCATTTTGCTCCATTTTAAAACTAATTATTTTTGTAACTACTGTTTCTGTTGGGGTTTGTTTTAGTACCTCAGCACTCTGGTTAGAAAATGTTTCCGAACTTCCAGTCTAAATTTATTCAAGTCTGACTACAGATCCATGTATTTTTTATACCAGTATTGTTTATTCCTCCTGATATTTTTATAGAATTGAATTTTCTCAGCCTCTGTTATACTGTCAGAAATTCTTATACCCTCTCTTTCTTTGTTTTGCTAATTGAACTAGCTTTGCTAGTTCTTGTTCTTCTCCTGTAAGACATTTTTTTTCAATTCCCTGGATTATCCTAATAATACTCATTTTCTGTGTTTGGTTCCACTTGGATTCATCTGTTTTGGAACCTGGTAAAAATCAATATTATAAATAAAACTACTAGTTCACAGTCATTACAAAAACACTTAATGACACCAGTGACTTTCTTCCTGTTATTTCCAACTGATGAATCCTGAGCTTTTAATTAAAGAAAGTCTTGGTTTTGCACAGAAGTACATATTTTGTATATAAAAATACCAAATAGAGCCTTTCAAGGCATCATGTCCATTTTCAAAGTCTTATTTAACCATCTTTGAACAACTTACTCTATTATATCTTAGTTCTGCATATCGATGCTTTCCAGTTTCCTCCTGTTACTAAATATGATACATTTTGTTCCAACATTAAGAAATAAAAGCTTCAGGGATTTAATGAACAGTCACCTTTCAGTCAGCCTGATATGTCATCTCCCTATTGCTGGGAACCTGTGCTGGTGGTTCTTCATCTTACAATTGTTCTAGGACATGCCTCTTCAAACATTAATGACTTTCCCAGACACATTTTAAGTAATTGTCCATTTTTCTCATATGTATCATTATTATTTCCTTAAAAATACTTCTTCTACAATGAGATATGTCGATGTTTTTGCTCCCATTTATGTGATGTCATAGAAAAATAAAGGCTGGAATTGGCCTCTAGAGCTTCCATTCCAACACCATCACCAAGGTAGTGCCAACGTCAAAGGTGGATTGAGGTGCTCATGGTCATATCCAGCTGTGTTTTAAATACAAGAAATGGTGAATTCATGTGTATGTTCCAGAATTATGAGTAAAGTTTTATGTAAAAGTCCCCCACCCCAGAGCAAAATCAACTGCTTGAATTTTCTCAGCCTCTGTTAGACTGTCAGAAATTCTTATTAGCTACCCTGCCTTCATCTCTCTTCCATGCAATTTTCCTTACTAAAATCTAAAGAAAGAAATAATCACCCAAGGTGTTTGGGATTAGTCAACCCTTCCCCTGCTCACAGAAGCGCACCTTCTATCTTTATTTATTTATTTATTTTACTTAAATGTATAAATTATTTCGATAAATTTTGAAGCAAGGTCTTGTCTTAGTTTTTATTTTATTTATGCATTTCCTGAACCCTTAAACACAGTTTGTTTTCTGACAAGTCTTTTCCCTTTCACTCGTTGTGAATCTATAGTTGCTTCCTGTATCTTTTGACTCAGTTGCATCTCAGTGGCTCAGCTGCAGGTCCTCTGTAATCTGCATCTAAGTGATTAACTGTGAAGGCAGGAGACACGGTCATTTTCACCTATATTGTTTTCTTTATTGTCGGCAAACACAAATTGTTAGCATTAGCAATGAAATTTGCAGCTACCTTGATTTGGAGGAACATGGTATTCACATCTATCATCAGCTTGGTTCAGTAGTCTGGCAGCACCAGACTCTCACCTCTGTACATCAGTAATTTTACTTCATTTCATGGAAGCTTCTTGTGTTCTGTAGTTCTGCGTGAGTGTAGGGCACAGCTGCAGAGTAGTGTGAACTACCCCCAGCCTCACCCTCCTTTCACCAGGCATCTGCATCTGGGATTGGAAGTGGGAGGGAAGACTGAGTCACAGCAGCTCAGGTTAGATTCTGTTGCCATGGCCCGCACCTTTACTATAGGTAGGGATTGTGGTAAGAATTATCTTGCATTTTAAATCTCTGATTGAGGCACATTTTTTCTCAAGGTAAGAAATACAAAATGTCATATGTTGAGGAATATTTGTTATGCCAGTCTATCTCAGGGAAGGGAGAATGTGGTGTAGAGGAATGAAGCTGGGTTAATTAGCATTGATAACATACAGCTGTGGTTGGCTTCAGGGGCAGCGGGTTGGCCCATGTAGATAAGGTGCAGCTGTGGCTGTTCTGTTAAGGGGTTGAGAGCCAGTGAAGGGAGAGCCGCCGAGGAGGAAGCAGAGAAAAGAAGAAGCAAGAGAAGGGAGAATGCATGCCCAGGATGAGGAGAGGGCAGCAGAGGAACTGTATGAAGAGAATGTTGGTATGAGATAGTAAAAAGACCTTGTTGCAGCTGGCTAGTTTGGAGAGTGCTGTGATATGTGGTACTGTTCAGGTTAAATAAATAAATGCTGAGCATCCTGCTTAAAAGTGACTTCATGAGCATTAATTAATTGGAGATATTTATTATATTGTTAACACTTAAAATATCTAAGTAATACAATTTTACAAAACAATATATACAATGTATATTATAAACCTAGTTCTGTGAGAGTGCGATCCTCTTCACACTAATATCCCTAGAATTTTGTTCTTTATATATCAGTGTTAGTAATTAATTACTGAAGTCATAACCTAATTTCAACTTCGAAACATTAATATTGAACCCACTACCTAAGTTAGGTAGTAGCATTTTTGGTCAGAGAAATAACAAAGTATCTTCATGATTGTGCTAAGGAACCTTTAGCGACTTCTTAGCATAGATTCTGTTTGTTCAGCCTAGTATCAAGATAAAGGCAAAAAATTAGGCATTATTTAGCATTTTTGAAGGAAGAATATTAAGAACTACAACCGCAAAAAAGGAGCCAGCACTTGCCTATCACAAATTCTTCTTTATTGCATGTATTTTTCTGTTCCAGAAGTGGAGTATGTGTAAGATGCTGCACAGCTGTTAATATCTTAGGACTTAAATTCATATATGCAACAGCAGTGCTGAGTGAGCAGCCACCAGTGCTGTATTATCTCCTTTGTTTTGTTGAATGTGGAGTGAATGGGGGAAAAGAATAAAATTGAAAAACAAAAGAATCGGCTTCACCGTGCAACAGCATAAGCAGTTTTGTTGGCGTTGCTGCCTAAGGAATTCTTAGGCAGTTGCTACAAATGAAAAAAAGTAATTTTCTAATGATATTTTATCAAAGACTTTTTTTTTCTTCCGAAATTTGTAATGATTCTTAAGCTATGCCTAACATTGTACTCATAGAATGCTTTGCACTGTACTGCATTATAAATATGATGTACTTGGTTTTATTTAAATGTAAACCCAGGTAGATATGCTATGATCACTTGAGAACTTTTTTTAATAAATAATTCAAAAAATGTTACATTTGGAGCGTATGATATTGAACTGGTAGATTTAAATGTTATCTTGTGTTTCTGTCAAGACTGAATTAAAGTAAAAGTCTTCATGTGTTGTATACTATGCAATAAAGTAACTGTGTTGTTGTTTTTCTTTGTCAGTTAACATTTTTTGTAACTATTTAGTTTTAGGTTTTGTTAATTTGGCTGGGGGGGTGGTTGTCTTTGCAGAATTCTGAGAAGCCAGCTGCAGAACTGATAACGCTGCATAAAATTTTGGAGGTAAGATGGTTTTGTTACATAGAGATTCAGAGGATTTTCCAATAGTCCGATCTGATCGTAATACATTAAGATAACAGTATATGATGTACGGCTAAGATAGTTGAAAAGTAGAATGTTTATTACTTTTGTCATATGTCTGTTTTAATTCCTTTCAAATTAAACCCCCGACTTTTTACAAGAGAGGTGGTAGTAATTTAGATAACTAATCTTCAGCTTAAACTGAAGAATGATTATCCCATATTTCTTTATTTTGTAATGATTATTTTAAAGAAGTTTTATGAGTCTTAATGGCTCATATTAGGGGAGACAAATGCTATGCTTAACAAAAAATCAGTTGTTCCATTTCATGCTATATTTTGTACTGTTTCATTGAAAGTATTTCTGAAATACAGCACAATAGCAGTCAGAAGGGCCAATCTGTCTGTATACTTGTATATTAACAGGATTATCGTTGTGTATGAGGAAATCAATGAGTCAGTTTCATGCATTTCTAATTGATTTTATAAGTATGCCAGCATTACTTCATATATATTTTTATCACAGTGCAATTTATTAATTTGAATTGCAAAACATAATTTTGAAGGACCATTAAAAATCTTTTCACTAGCATTGTTCCTTCTTGTGTTAAATGTAGCATTTGAAGTGAAATTTCCTATTCCTCCTCCATCCTTACTCTTCACGTTGTAAGCATCTATATATAAGACCTCCCTGGGATAAAAAGTTTGTTCCAGAGGGAAAACTTGATGAACAACTTTCTGGCATTAAGGTACTATGATCTAGTCACTATGACATAGTTGTAGTTTTTAAAGCTCAGACATTGGGCTTAATCTTCAAAATAATTTCATATGCTTCAAGCATCTCAGAATGCCTATTAATGCCAAATTAGGCAGAGCTTGAAAGCAGATTTTAAAATAGCCATGTTCCCTATGCGATTAGAATTTTAAAGCTCTTCTAATGCTTTACAATTTCCTTCGTATGTTCCTGATACTGTTAATCTCCTCATAATGTGAACATGTAGAAGTAGTGTCTGATTTCCAAAGTCTTCCAAAAATCCAGACTTTCTTTTAGTTTTAAGTAACATTGACAGTTTATGCCAAGATAGTTATCTTTGTTGTATGGGAGTTTTTTTCCTTGAGCTTGGTTCTAGCTTCAAGTCCCTGTTAAGTTTCAACAGTATTTTCTTAAATACAGATAATAGTTTCTTGAAGAGACAAATGCAATGTCATCTTTGTATTATAATTCCAGATTTAGAATTTGATGTTGCAACAGTGATTTATTCACAGAATTACAATCAGTAAATATGTTTCTAACCATGTTTCCTCGATCTCCATGTGCATGTTTGTTAAGTAATGGAAGTGTACGTTTTTAATAAATCCACTTTGACAAGCTAGGTGTGTGCATTTATATTATTTAGGTATATCAGTACATCATTAAACTAGTGTAAGTAGTAAGCAAGCAGTAAACTCTTTTTCTCATGCAAACCTCAGAATTTTTATTATACTCTTATATTTATGTATATATATAATTTTTATTCCTATAAAGAGCTGTAATTTTTTACAGATGTAGTAATTCTTTTCCTTGCAAACAGTTAGATAATTATTCCTTTCTGATTGAGAATTTAATGAACTATTTTAAGATTTGAAAGGCTGCTTACAATACAAAAGTATGTAGTTACAGCCATAAAGGTTATTTTGGAATATCTAATGTCAGAAAAAGCTAAGTAACAATTCATCTAAAATGATGTGTTTGGAGGAAATACTTAGAATTGGGGCAGGTAAGTAGAAAAGACATAAACTGGAAAAATTATTTGGAATGTTCTGGAAAAAAGAGCAGTATTTTATTTTTTTTAATAGCAGTGGGTGAAAGAAGAGTAAAGTCTGGTGGTGAAGGATTTTGAGGTTTTCTTCAGCGATAGAGGCAGATAGAATATTTTGTACCTACTGAAAGTGGGGAAGCTATAACATTTAGAAGTTCTGTGTAGAAAGGTGAAATATCTGTGATAAACGGAGAGAGTACCATGGGGTGAGTAAGATTATTTCATGTGTAATGTGTGTAATATTCCCCATGAGCAGTATTATGAGGGCATAAACATGGTCTCCAAGATCAGAAAAAGAAGGTCAAAACTGATCTTTGTTTTTACCTCCATTAATTAATTCTATACATAGACAAGGAACAAAGGAGTAAGAAACTATCAAGAGGAGATTAATTGTTTAAGGTGCTTGTCATGCCCAAACAAGAAGTGATATTAAGAATTTGAATACTCCATTTATGAGATGAGCAAAAAAAGATTGGATGTGCAAACATAGTGAAGTTAAAGTAGGACTATGGTGATTAGTTTTTCACAGGTGCAGACTTACTTATTTCTAACACTACCTACAGAAGGACATGAGCCTTATGAGGAGCAGCTGAGGGAACTGGGGTTGTTTAGCTGGGAGAAAAGGAGTCTCAGGGGAGACCTTATTGCTTTTTACAAGTGCCTGAAAGAGGTTGTAGGCAGGTGGGGATAAGTCTCCACTCTTGGGTAACAACCAACAGGACAAGAGGAATCAACCTCAGGTTGTACCAGGTGAAGTTTAGTTTGGATATTAGAAAAAACTTTTTTGTTGAAGCATTGGAACAGGCATTGGAACAGGCTGCCCAGGGACATGGTGGAATCACCACCCCTGAAGACACTCAAAAAGCAGTGCTTAGGGACATGGTTTAGTGATGGACTTGGCAGTCCTGGGTTAGCGGTTGGACTTGATGATCTCAAAGGTCTTTTCCAACCTAAATGATTCTGTGATTCTATGAAATACAGGAAAAAGAATTCCTAATGTAATACCTTTTTTTTTTTTTTTGGTAGCTTATTAGTGAGGTGAAATTTAGAAAAAAAATCTAAGATGGACATTCTTTGCTAAAATCTGAAAGTGAGGGAGAAATACTATTTGGTTTTGAGCTAGAGATTTCAAAAAATCTAGCTTTCCCTCTTAGTTAATGCTTTTAATCTTAACAGATGCTGATTTAAAGATTAAATATATAAGGAACCTTCATGTTCAGATTTTTTACGCATTTACTGTCAAAAATCCACTAAGATTTTTTTGACAGATTGTGACAAAATTAGTCTGGATAAAAGGAGAATTCTCATTCTCTAAGTTTTACATCAAAAAAGATGTTAAGTTAATTGGAAGTTCTTAATTTCACTTCTGCCTTGAACAGGTCTTGTATTTCATATATTGCCTACATAAGTGTCTCGTTACAACAATTTGTAGAAATTTGGTTAAAGGAGATAAAAATCTAGTTGTGTGTTCATTTCCTAAATCTTACCTTTTTGGTTTTCCAGATTCTCATAGAACAATTAATGCACAGGCCACATGAACCCTATGTAACAATCAATGACTCATTCTGGCCACCTTACGTTGAGCTGCTGCTGCGATATGGAATTGCCCTGAGACATCCGGAAGATCCAAACAGAATGCGCCTAGAAGCCTTTCACATATAGCATGACATACCTGTTTACTTTAACACAAAACAAAGCACCAGTACATTTACTTGGGGGCTAAGTCATACTTGGGTTCTATGATGAGCTTTTTTTATTATCAGCAACCTTTTCTTATTGGATTATTATTCTTTATTATTAACTGCGTATTTGGTCAGATAGTGAAATACGAAAAAAAAGATTAAAATTTCTACCTTAACTGTTAGAAACATTACATGTAATTAACATTAATTACATTACATTAGGGAACAGTTAGCTTTTCGTTTCATGGCAAGTGATGCATTGTAAAGGGGTTTTTTAGCTGCTTTAAGAAGATGCAAATTCAGGTAATGGGCAAATAAAAGATTAAAATTAAATCAACTGGTCTTGCTTTTTAATTTTTTTACTTTTACAATCTTATTTAATGTATCACTTTCATTTTAACTTCTTAGATGGTTTTAACTCTAACTTTTTTAATTTTCTTGAGTATTTTGTTGTACTCTGCAGAGGTGAAGTTTGAAATAGCTCACTTAGTAGCTCCTCCTGTATGTAGCCTTGCAAACATTTGGAATTAACAGTGAAGTATCATTTCAGGATTGTGGGGGGGGTGGTGGTGTTTTTTTCTGAAAAAATTTTTTGGCTTTAAGATAAACTGTTAGGAAAGCTGTGCAACAGACTGCAAATGTTGAGTGTGCAACTGTACAGCTGGGTACTTCCTAAAGAACCTGTACTGTGTTATGCTGTGTTGGCTAACAGTATCTGTTCAGACTTCTTCAAATCTAGTTTATCAAGGTTTTTAACAAATCCCTGTTCTGTTGATTTCTACAGTTTTGAAGTTATGTCAATTGACACCTAGATAAATGCTGCCATTCTGTGTCATTCTAATTGCTTTTTTATAGCCCTTGTTACTGCAGGCCATGGGTGCACAAAATTCTGCTCTTGCCTTATCTACAGTGTCTGTAATCTTGGGAAATACAATATGCCTTTCATTAACCAGATTTCAGTTTATTGGAGTAGTAACTTTAATGATATTTCAGTTCAGAGAAAAATAAAGGGTTGTATAGAATCATGTAGTGGTTTGGGTTGGAAGGGACCTTAAAGACCATCTAGTTCCAACCCCCTGCCATGGGCAGGGACACCTTCCACTAGCCCAGGTTGCTCCAAGCCCCATCCAACCTGGCCTTGAACACTGCCAGGGATGGGGCACCCACAGCTGCTCTGGGCAGCCTGTTCCAGTGCCTCACCACCCTCACCACAAAGGATTTCTTCCTAACATCTAGTCTAAATGTACCCTCTTTCAGTTTAAAACCATTAACCCTTGTCCCATCACTACAGTCCCTGGTAAAAGAGTCCCTCCCCATTTTTCCTGTAGGCCCCCTTTAAGCGCTGGAGGGCTGCTACAAGGGCTCCCTGGAGCCTTCTCTAGGCTAAACAGCGCCAACTCTTTCAGCCTGTCCTCATATGGGAGGTGCTGTACCCCCTGATCATCTTTGTGGGCCTCCTTAGGCAGGCCCGTGTCTTTCATATGCTGGAGCCCCAGAGCTGAACGTGGTACTGCAGGTGGGGTCTCATGAGAGCAGAGGCACAATCACCTCCCTCAGCCTGGTAGCCACACTTCTTTTGATGCAGCCTGGGATACAGTTGGCTTTCTCAGCTGGAAGCGCACCTTGCCAGCTCGTGTCCAGCTTCTCATCCACCGGCACCCCCAAGTCCTCAGCAGGACTGCTCTCAATCCTTTCATCTTCCAGCCTGTGTCCCGGTTTTGGGATGCAGGTACAGGACCTTGCATTTGGCCTTGTTGAACTTCATGCATTTCACACAGGCCAACCTCAAGCCTGTCAAGGTCCCTCTGGATGGCATCCCTTCCCTCCAGCATGTCACCTGCACACTTGCTGAGGGTGCACCCAGTCCCACTGTCCATGTCGCCAACAAAGATGTTAAGTAACACTGGTCCTAACACAGACCCCTGTGGGGACCTGACTTGGTCTCTACCTGGGCATCAAGCCACTGAGCACAACTCTGAGTGTGGCTATCCAGCCCATTCCTTATCCACCTAATGGTCCACCTGTCAAGTCCATGTCTCTCCAGTTTAGAGAAGAGGATGGCGTGTGGGACAGTGTCAAATGTTTTGCATGGATCCAGGTAGGTGATCTCAGTTGCTCTTCCCTTAGCTACTGCACTGTAACCCTGTCATAGAAGGCCACCAATCTGTGAGGCATGATTTGTCCTTAGCGAAGCTGTGTTGGCTGTCACCAGTCACCTCTCTGTTTTCCATGTGCCTTAACAGTTTCCAGCAGGATCTGCTCCATGATCTTGCTGGGCACAGAGGTGAGACTGAGTGGCCTGTAGTTTCTCAGGTCATTTTTTTTCCTGTTTTAGAAATGGGGATTATTTCCCCTTTTCCAGTCCATGGGAACTTCTCAGATACGATGGATAGTGGCTTAGCCACTTCATTTGTCAGTTCCCTCAGGACCTGTGGATGCATCTGCGGTGGCTTGACCTTGGCTGAATGCCAGGTACCAGCCACTCTCACTGTCCTCCTCAGCTGGAGGTGGGAGAGAGAATGTAAAGAAAGGCTCGTGGGCCAAGGTAAGGACAGGGAGAGAGCACTCAGCCGTTACCATCACAGGCAAAACAGGCTTGACCCAGGGAAGTTAATTTATTACCAATCAGATCAGAGTAGGGTAATGAGAAAAAAACCCAAATCTTAAAATACCTTCCCACCACCCCTCCCTTCTTCTCGGTCTCAGCTTCACTCTGATTTTCTGTACCTCATCCGCCTGCACAGCACAGAGGAACAGGGAATGGGGGTCACGGTCAGCTCACCACACATCTCTGCCACTCTTTCCATCTCCATCATGAGATCCCTCCCATGGGAGACAGTCCTCCACGAACCTCTACAACCTGAGTCCTTCCCACAGACTGCAGTTCTTCACAAACTGCTCCAGTGTACGTCCCCCACAGGGTGTAGCCCTTCAGGTTCAGACTGGTCCAGTGTGGGTCCCCAGTGGGGTCACAAGTCCTGCCAGCAAACCTGCTCCAGCATGGGCTTCAATCTAAATTGGGGCCACAGGTCCTGCCAGGAGCCTGCTCCAGTGCAGGCTCTCCACCAGGTCACAGCCTCCTTCAGGGCACATCCACCTGCTCCAGCATGGGGTCCTTCACAGGCTATAGAGTGCATATCTGCTCCACCATGGACCTCCATGGGCTGCAGGGGCACAGCCTGGCTCACCATGGTCTTCACCACAGGCTGCAGGGGAATCTCTGCCCTGGTGCCTGGAGCACCTCCTGCCCGCCTTCTGCACTGCCCTGGGGGTCTGCAGGGTTGTTGCTCTCACATAGTCTCACTCCTTTCTTCTGGCTGCTGCTCCACAGTGGTTTTTCCCTTCCTTCTTGAATATGCTATTACAGAGGTGTTACCACTGTTGCTGATGGACTCAGCCTTGGCCAGCGGTGGGTCCATCTTCTCACAGAAGCCACCCCTGTAGCACCCCCTGACCAAAACCTTGCCATGCAAACCTAATACACATTTCATAGGTCCCATGGGCTCGTCCACATTCAGGTTCCTGAGATGGTCTCAAACCTGGTCATCTCTTACAGCGGGCAGTACTTCACCCTGTCTTTGGATTTTGTGAACTGGGTGATGTGACTAGAACACTTGCCAGTAAAGAACAAGGCAAAAAAGTTGTTGAGTACCTCTGCCTTCTCCATGTCTCTTGTAGGCAGGTCTGCCGTTTCACTGGTCGGGGGGTACAGTTTGTTTCATCTTCCTTTCTTATCCTATGTACCTGAAGAAACCCTTGTTATTGTTCATGTACCTAGACAAGTTCAGCTCCAGCTGTGCCTTGGCCTTCCTGATCCCCTCTGCACTCTTGGGACATATCCCTATGATCTCCCCAGGATGTATATCCCTGCCTCCACTGCCTATGTATTTTGGTTTTGTGTTTTAGTTTGGCTAAGAGGTTGTAGCCAAGCTGGCCTCCTGCCTCCCTGGCCTGACTTCTTGCACGTGAGGATTGAGAGCTCTTATGCCCTAAGAAAGATGTCTTTAAATGCTTCCCAGCTCTCGTTCACTCCTTTGCCTCTGAGGGCGGTTTCCCAAGGGATCCCATGAATAGCCAACACAGCCAGAAGTTTATCCTTATGAGATTTAGGGCCCTGACTCAACTTTTTACCCATCCTGTACCCCTCAAGATTGAGAATTCCACTAGGGCATGATCACTGAAACCCAGGCTACCTCCAGTCTTGACCTCTACGATAAAATCTTCCACATTAGTGAGCAACAGGTCCAGCAGTGCCTCTCTGGTTGGGCTCTCCATCACTTGTACTAGGGAGTTGTCCTCAACTTCCTAAATAAAGAAACTGAATGCAATGACTGAGATCAGGCTATGTTTTGCAGCTACTAAAATCACTATGAAAGTCCTGAACAGGACTCAACAGAATATTTCACATGATGGCTTTACAAGACAATATAAGGATGCATGGGGAAGGAAAGGAAGACCAATCTAAGTTCTAGCATAACTGCCTTTTTTAGCCCCACTAAATGTTAAAAAAAAAAAATCATTGTTTTCTGTGTGTTTTTGAGTGAATGCTGTTCATTTTACCCACACAATTGGTAACTGGGCATGTGTGTAGGTGCCAGTGTGTGCTGTTGTGCATGAACATTGACCTCTTTTTGTTTTGTACTGTTTGCTCAACTGCCCTCCATAACTGCCCTCCATTATTCAAAGTCTAGCTCTAATGCCTGACTTAATTAATCATTCAAATAGCTACATTTCTTGGCTTTGCTTTTTAGCATTACCTCATTCAATTTTTTTCTTCATTTGTTTTTAAATAGTTCTGCTGTCCTTTCACCTTATTACTAATATTACAAAGCTCAAATGCTTCATTGACCCTGGATGCCTGTGTCCGTGGTGACATTGGGAAGTTGAAGAAAAGATGTTAAACACTAAATAGTTTCTCATGTTTTAAAAAGAAAAAGAAACACTAACCCATACCACCACCACCCCAAAAGAACCCTGAAACCACTGAGACAGAGATAGGATAGTTTATAAATTAGTGCTCTGCAGAAGATGCAATATTGATTTATTTTTCGTAAGACAGAATCAAATCTCATTCAGGCAAATTGTCAGAATAGATTTAAAAGAAAGCACTTCATATGAAACTTTATATTACATTATGGAACTCACTGACATAAAATGTAAAAGATAAGTACAAATTTTCAAAAAAAATAAGTTTATACAATTCAGATTCATGAGTGGATATTACAGAAAATTGATAGTCAGCTGTCTTCAGAAATCCCCATCCTGCTAACTGTTGGACCCTGAGAAGATACACATAGATACTACTCAAGACCCTCCTGCAGCTCTACACTATTTTTATCCATTCCCTAAAGCCTTTCTGCTTAGGCCTGGGACATGCTCCAAACCCAAAACTTCTGTGTAGAGCTTTTTCCTTAGGCCTGATTAAGTCACATACTATAGTAAAAAAAAAAAAAGAAAAAAAAAAAAATCTGTAGAAACAGGTAATCCATTTTTTCTCCTGGCCTAAAATGCATTATCAGTTTTTAAAGGAAACTAGTTCAGACTGAAACAGAGCTAGCTGGAAGCTATAGCTCCTAGAAGAATCCTGGCAAGTAAATGAACAAAGTTCAAGGCAGTAATGAAGAACAGATCTTCCTTGTAGGAAAAGCTTGGAATAGGATCTTCCATCAGTAGTATCAAAAATCAGTATGGCTGGGTAGTACATCTAAAGACAGAGCAGGGTAGCTTCTCCATTTATTTTCTCTGTGCATGTCTCAGTGACAATTGTTTAACTGGAATTAATACTTCTGTAAATGCTAATAATGGGACACTATGTTCATTCTATGAAATAAGGTTTTGTTTAGCTTAATGGCAATTTTAAACCCTATAAAGCTAACATTAAAAAAAGCTGGAAAGTTTAATGAACATTCAGAGCTACCAGTCTGAGTAAGGTGAAAATTTAATCTAACCCACAATCATCCATTCTTTCATTGTGACTTTTTAGCGGCTTGTGTGAGCATGGGTAGTTACTAATTTTCTTAGAGGAGATGGGTTCAATTAGTGCCTGGTTCCAGTCAAGGGCCATCAATGAACAGCCTGCATTTACTTTCTTTAGTTTGGTTTATCAAGTACATTAGGTAGTGTACAAATTAATACATAGTTACGAAGCACTCCATTGTGAAAAAGTCGCAAGGGTCAGAGGCAAGAGGTGAGCTGTCTCTACCCTTGGTAAAGCTATGGCAGTAGAGTATCTTAACATCCAGTTAGTTCTGGTTAGTGCTTAGCATCCAGTGGGTTATTGAGTTTTCAAAATGAGCCTGTGTGTACCATTCAGCTGCATGGGCCAGGAAGAGATCTGAGTCTTTTCATAATCACCAATGTGAAGTCCTTAACTGAATTCTTATAAGTTTCTGTAATCACTTTTTGAATCCATGTACTTTTTTTAGTATCCAGAATGTCCTGCGACAAATAGTTTCACAGTTTAACCACCTGTAGCATTAAGTAGGGTATCCAGCTGTTTACCTGACATGACACTGACCTGTCCTGGATAGTATCAATAGACATTTTCTGTTAGGACACATTCTCACATAGATGAATTACAGTAAGCAACTTGCAGTGTAAAGGTTACACAGCAGATCTGCTCTAGGGTGCATTTTGATGCCCCTTTGTCCCTGCCTTATGCTGCTGGTACCGACGGCCATGTACCCTGTTCCTCCCTGCCCAGTGTTCCCCAGGGTTCCTTCCTCGTTTCCTGCCACTTAGGCTAAATTGTCTCGGTGATGAGAAACCTCAGTAGAAAGGGGAAGACCCGTGCAGTGGGTTTAAATCTAACACTAAGTATTAAATCTGTCACTTGAGTATGCTGTCTCGTTTCATGGAAAGAACTTCTAGTTTGCATGTGGTTTGGTGTAGGTTCCATTGTACATACCTTTGAACCTTAAGTATGCAAGTTCATAAACTCTTGAACAGCTTTCTCTTGCAGCTATGTATACACACCTCATACGTTAGTGCAAGGCAAAGGTCAGGATGGCATTGAAACTTTCCATGGCAAGAAGTCGCAGTCTGCATCAGTGTAAGTTCAAATCCTATCTTCGAAGAAAGAAAGTTCTGTTTCTTTCACAATTTTTTTTTCTTGGTATGTTAGACCCTTGCTCCCTCCAATAAGTTAGAGACTACTCAGGCATAAACACAGATAGTCCACACACACACTCCAGACCCTGCCTGTGGCTAAAATTACCCTGTCATAATTGTTTCACATCACTGAACCACAAAAATAGCAGGTAAATCTTCTGCCCCAAAAGGGTACACATCTCTGACAAATGCTGCAGCCATTGCTCTTGGTCTCTCCTGTCCCATACCCGAATACTCAAGATACAGCATTTGACCTATTCTCATCTGTTGCTGCCCTTCAGCCAAAATCCAAGAAGCTTTAACAGTTACCATTACTTCAAAATAAGGTATCTCTAATTCCAAGGGGAAGAAATATAAAAAGCATTGTGACCATTCATGCCAGCATGTTTATAATTAGCTGTTTACAGTTAGCTCTACCTTGGAGTCTATGATTTTGACATTAATTTCATCAGCATCAGTTCTGTGACCAAGAGCTCACATTTTCGGTTTCACGTGCTTCGTGCCATATTTATAAATTAGTACAAATGCATCTAACTTATAACAAAATTTAAGCAAAGCCAACCCATTAAAATATGTTGGAACAATAACAAAAGGCAGGGATAATAACAAAACAGGGTTTGCTGCTGAAACCAAGTATACCAGCCTAGACAAGCAAGTTCTTCCTAGTAATAAAACATGACTCTGAAAACACTGTTCATTTTGACATACCAGATACAGCAGCAGTGATCACAAAACTAAAATCCAGAAAGCATCCTATAGTGAGGTCCAGCACATGAGTGAGGGCAAACAGACGACACCTGTGGAATACTGTAATGTTGGCATCCTTGGATTTTGTTTTTCTAATGTCTTGAGCTGAAGCTGTGACACACATCTTGGAAAACACCAATGCATTTCCCACCACCTACAGGTATGTTTACCCAGATAGTTTTTATTGTATTTAGAGGAAGGTCTTGCTGGAGAGAATTGTGGCTCAGGAGAAAATTCATTCCTTCCCATCTTTTTAGGAAATTTAGTCTGTCAGGCTGCTGGCAACCTACAAAGTGGCTCTTGAAAATAATTTAGAGCTTAAAATTAAGGCCGCAGTGATCCAAGAGAATGTACTCAGGTTATTCATATCTTTATCGTCGGCTCTTTAGTGTTCGTATGGATCGTCTGTATAATGAAAGAGTTTTTAGCATGCTTGATCCATGGCCAGAAGAGTCACAATTCAGACACCTATTTAAAGGTGTCTGGGATTCCAGCTGACAACAGTATCTTATCTGTCTGTCCTTAAGGGAATTGACTGCCTAGTCTGCAGTTTCATGGCATGAGCATGAATCACATTAAAACCATCCTGGAGCTGACTTGGAAACGCGAGTCCCACTGGACATGGCCAGAGACTACAGCTGATACTTGAACAGTGGACATTGTCAGCAATGGCAAACATCTCATTTTATGCTTGTACAGAAATTTTTGCACCTCATTCTTCAGTAACTCTATAAAAATAAGTGGTTGCTTTGATTTACTTTGGAGTTGCAGAAAAGATCAGGTAGAAGTATAAGCCAAAATTCTGATTTCCTTTTTCTGAAGAGGAAACTTCATAATATCCTAGGCTATATCAGAGTAACCTGCGTTGCCATGGCTTCTGAATAGCAGTACTAATTTCTATCACTTCAGAGCCATGTTTTTTAATTACAGGTTGTTTACATCATATTGCTATCCAGCTGAGCTATGAGAATTGTACCTGAGATTCACAGCTGAGCCAATCTGAGTAACACACAGAACTGCCCTTGGACTCTGAGATCTTAATTAAAACCTTGTCTGCCAATTCATACATAGACAATTGGCTGATGATAACAGGACAAGCCTGAGAAGTGCCAATCAGGCTTCTTGGTAAATCTCAATCAATCTTTGTGTTTTCTATAATAACCAGTGGTGCTCAAGGTAGATGCCATGAAAGCAACAAGCAGTAAGGACAGATTTCTTTGACTTCCATTATTACTCAGTAAGGTAGTATTGTCCTTGGCTGGGTTTATTTGATTAAGCCCATTGCTCTGGAGGATTGATGCTGCTCAAAACCCCTCACAGCTCTGACTCTGCTAAGCATCAGAAAAACAGGAAACTTCTCCATCTAACCCATGTCATGTTCTCCCAGTATTGAGCTGGTGGCTTTAATATGGTCAAGAAAAATATGTCAGTCACAACCCTGTCAGCATCCAGGGCATAAATCACGGACAAACAACCACCTGCTGAATCCCAGGCCAAAACTGGGAGAATTGTGCTTTTGGTTCAGATTGATTCAGTAGAAAATCTCAACCCAAGGAAGCGCTACTTGCCATTCAGATTTGATGGGATCCGAACCAGCACATACATGAAGAGGAAAATATGACTCATTCTACAGTATCCATCCTTCTAGTCTGTGCGTACAATGTTGAGCCCCTGACTCTTCTCACTTTTCGGAACGCATAGGTACAGCAAACTTCTTACCGTGAGGAAGCTGACCTACCAACATAAGCACCTTCTTGCAGGTAGCGTCACAGGATTACAAGGAAAAGCAGACCACGTCTGCCCTCACAAACGTAACTCTGCAAAAGATTGAGATTGGTACAAACTTACTGACATAATTTCCTAGTGATTTAACTACATTGTTCTGCACATAGTTTTTCAACTTTTGATGGTGGTATCAAAACCAGCTGTTGTATTTGTCTGGATTTTGCTGCAGATAAAAGTATTGAGATTTTGAAGACATATTTCTCAATATAAAGTTTTGGCAAAAATACACATGAGCTTTTTGTTTGTGTTTTTGAGACAGAACAAGTGACGCTACTGAAGACTTCTATGGCTAGTTACAGGCATATAAGCTTGGAAAAACAAGTCTATCTTGAAATCTTGAATATTCTTTAGCATTTTCGTACAATGATACTACATTTTCTGTACCTTATATTGTACTCAAAGCTTTAAAAAAAGAGGGGGTCAAAGTCCAATAAACAGCATATAAAAGAGTCTGGGAAGGTATTTCCACTTTGCATCTGCTTACTTTAAGTCTGCAATTCATCCTCATGATGATTTATTCACAAAAGATAGCCAATCCATGTACTTTCTGAGAGAAAGTTATTTTTTTCATTGTTTTGGTTTGTTTATTGGATTTGATCTACTGTTCTTTTTTCTTGCTGGATTTTTATTTTATTTTTATTTGTTTTGCTTCAAACTGTTTTAGCATAACAACTGTTTAATCACAATACTTTTACTTACTCCCAAAGATGAAATTCCAGTGATTAAACCAGTGAGATTCTTTAATTTGTGCATATTCTCAGGCAATACTAATGCTATGTTTTAGTTCAGATTGTTTCCAGGTTAAACAATGAGCATTCCAAGGTACCTCAGCAGTGCCTAACTACTCTTAATTACAATCAGCCATGGTTACAAGAAGTTCTTTGTTCTGCAAATGTTTTTAAGTTCTGTACTTTAGAAAATTTATTGTGTCAAATGAAACCTAACCTTGCCTTCTCTGTTTGGCAACAAATGCTGCTTGCAGGTGCTTCCAAATGAGCTTTTAAATTATAGTTAGCCAAGACAAATGTAATTTTGCTGGTATTCCTATCCTAATTGCAATTTAGGTTGCATTTAAATGAGTTGTGGGAGACTGTTTCAGGCAGAAAGACTTACAGTACAAATTAAACAAGATTAATGTTGCAGTTTATTTGATAAATAACCAGTCCTCTACTATTTATAATAAATCATTTCCCCAACAATTGGTTGCTCAAGTTTCCTTAAGATTATAAAGTGCTTTTATTTTGTTTAATAGAACACTGAGGAATTTTGATTGGTGGCAAGGCCAGCCATTATTCTTGGTGTCATGATCTAGAAACAACTGTGCCAGAAACTACACTATCCACAGAAACAAGTTAGAGTGCTTTAAATCAGCATCTTATAATAGTTCATCTTCGGTGCTTCTTTTGCTTTTATTTAATGGAACTGTTTAATTTTGTGTATTTGCACTGACTGTAAAGCTCTTATGGTTAAATTATTAATTTATACTAATAAATGTTGCCAAAGAGCAAGTGTTAGCTTACAGAGCTACTGTGTATGCAAAACCTGATGCAGTTGCATCTAGGTTTTTATTCGAGCATGCAGCATGCTTTTATTTCAGTATCATTCCTTTCTGGACTTGTGTCTATTTCACTGTTAGACAGTTTTGTTTTGTGAAGGGCAACGCAATGAAATTTGTATTTTGATTAGATCCAGGAACATGCTGGTTATAGTCCTGCAACACTGGAAAACTAGGTAACTAATTTGGTGTCTTTAAGAGAAGAATCCCAAAGCTAAGGTCAATGTGAATTAAGTTGCTTAATAGAAAGGCAGCAGATCTGTGTTTCGTCATGGAAAGGTGAAACTGTTCAACTGAGCTGAATTTGAAGTTAGTCAGTCTATTCAGAATAGTCCTCTCACCCGTTTTGCAAATTAAAAATTCAGCTAGACTTTATCGGGTAGTTCCCAGCTGGCTCTAACTTTGCAGAGCAACCCTTGGCTGCAAACAGGAGCTTAGTTTTGATGCCTTTTGCATATGAAGGCAAAAGGAAGGCTAAAGCTGCGCAGTCAATACATTAATTGACCGACTGTGTGCAAGCTTGACAAAACCAGTGTAATCTGATCAAAGTCCCTTGTATATGACAGGATTCTGGTAACATTGCACATAGTCTATTATTTGGGAAGATGAAATATTGAGGAACTGGCAAAAGTATAAAAATAATACCACAACTGCACACCTGAGGGTCTCAGCAGAATCCTGCTAAGAACACTACACAGACTCGGAGGTAAATTTCCTCCTACAGCTAGGACTGACAACAAAACTGAATTTAAAAAAACATTTGCAAGTCTCTGGACTGCTAACTTTCAGATAATTAACTCAGAAAGAAAGCTTTCACATACAGGTTGCATACAGTTCAGGAGCACTGAAGCTGAGAGTAACAACTGTTTCTTGACTTAGTCAAACAGTGACTGTTCTACGTCAAGAAAAATGTAGCTGCAGCTGCTTTCCAATTTCATAATGTAACACAGATAGCAATTTTATGAAACATTACATCTCTGCATCAGCTGTGAATTACTGCAAGAGAAGCAGCACTTTTCAGAGCCAAGAGTCATGTAAACCAAGTGAAACTGGGAAAGGACAGAGCCCCAGTAGGATGTACAATAGGACTAGTACTTACAATGAGAAGTCTCCTATACCATGCCAGAAACATCCTAAAATCAGCTAACTCTATGTAGAACTATTGGGAGTTAGATGTAAACCTTCACCTTAAACCAAGAGTTATTTTACTCTGTCAAATTAATTCCTGCTGCAGTTCTTTTCCACTGGAGATACGACTGTCCGCAGGGTTACACCAGGGATGAAAGTGTCCCACTGGATTTCTGCAGCATCAATGTTTGCAAAGAAGATTTATCATGATTGTTGAACAGCAATCTTTGCAACAATTTAGCAAGGTTGTTTTTAAGCTGCTATTATTAAAAAATGCAATCTGGAAGGTAGTCAACACGTACATAATTCGGCAAGGTGACACAAACCCAGTGCCAGTTTTAAAGAGCAGGAGGACCTAGAAGAAAACAGATACTGAAATAATCAAACTGACATTGATGTGTTTCACTTTCAAACATCTAATTTGTAGTAGCAGTTCAGAACTCAGTTTGAGAAGTAAATAATATTGAATAAATATCAGTATGTAGTTTTCCAAAAAGCACGCATATGTGTATGGCAGGGACCAGGCTTATGTAAAAAACCATTATCAGATGTGGGTGTTTAGCAAATTATTAGCAAATGACACAATTGTCTGTAAACAGCAAACCAGTCTGATTCAGACGAAATGGAATATTTTTAGTGAATTAATTAGTGTTATACTTTGCCACAAAAATATTTTATTTCAAAGACTTATGCATGACTTTTGCATGGTTAAGGAATTCTGTTGCTTAATTTACTTAATTACTATTTGACAACAGTAACAGTGTTCAAAATGTCTTTATTCATTAACACCGCGTTTCAAGTAAACTTAAGCAGTAGGTAATCATCACAATGCTTTATTGATACTCTATATGGCAGCTAGATATTAAAAAAGAAAAAATTGTAATTCAGAGAAGGGCAGATGCATCCCCCTTCCACCCACAGCTTCCGGGAAACCCAGAGGACCTGGTAAGTTTCCTTATGGAAGCAAAACCAGTTGCATTCCATGCAGCTACAAAGTCTGTAAATTTTTTGATCCAGACACCACACCGTTATTTCCTGGGGAGGTAATTCTTACGGCTATTCATCTGCCACTTGGCACTGACTCCAGAGAAGCAAGTCGTGAGCACAAATATAAAATTTTCTGTCATGGGTACACAAAGGACAAAGTGACAAAGAGCAGCTGTGGATGGAGATGAGATGCTGATGGTTTAGTTAGATCTGTGCATCATTCAGCTGTCCCTCTGCCATCTTCACCGGAACATTTGTCAGAAGATTAGCATATGAAACTGATAGACCAGAAGATGTTTAGTAATACACAGAAAATCTGCCTTGAGTTCCTATATCAATATGGAAAAAAGATGAGGGACAACTGACCCTGGTAATCGTGTACCTACACAACGACAGGAATCTGGAGCTTATGGGGAAAGTCTGAAACTGTTCTACATGAACCTGTGTGCCAGGCCCAGCTGGAAAATGCTAAAATACTACAAAAATTATTCCCACAGAAGAAAGCTGTGGACTTCTTTTAAAGGTCACTTCAAAATGTTATGCTTTCCTTCCTACTAGCTTACTGCTTGATGCCAAGCCACTGGTAAGTGAGACTATTTTAAAAAAAGATTGTGCAAACAGGCCATAGGGATCCAGGTCATAGCTTTTATTTGGCCTCACAGTTCTTTGTTCCCAGAATACAAGAATTTATTTCCATTAGCAAAGGACATAATTTTCTCAACAATAGATTTTGGTATGAGGCAAACTCTTCCATACACAGAACTGGGAAGGTGGAAAAAGGAATTGCAATCACAAAACCAAATAAAGTTTTGTTGGAAGAGGTTGACAAACAGCAACTATAAACAGCACACTTAGCTCTGTATTTAGTCTCCAGCCTAACTGACCGAATTTTTAATCATGTTGAATGTCAAGATCTCCCATTACACTTTGTATACCAGGAAAACTGTGTATCAGGCACATGCTAGGTACTACATTTCTATTTGCTGTTTATTTTTTGCTGTTATCTGTCCTTACTTATTTTATAAAGACTGTTATTAGTTAAGAGTTTGAAAGGGAGCATCTTTTCTTTGCAGAAACCTAAAGGTTTTTGCTTTGTTGCTGATGCTGACATTCTTCAGTCCTGGAAGATCAATTTGTAGCAGCATAGTCCAAATAGTACTCCCTCTCTTAAGCTTTATAAAGAGTAAGAAAATTGTGGAAAAGAGCGACTTTTCAAAAAGTTGAATTTAGAACAAGTTTCTGTTAATGTGCTGAAGGAATAGTTGGAAATCTTTCAATGTGAGGTGTGCCATTTTTTGGCCTTTTTTTCCTATCCTTGTAACAGTTATACTGCATTGTAGGTGGAACCAATAAGGACCTCTTTTTTTTTTTTTTTTTTTTTCCTTTCCCTTTTACAATTTTATGGAACTTAAAATCCAGGCCATAGACTATAGTTTGTTGTATTCTTTTCAGGGAAAGGTTTGTCTGCTCTACAAAGGAGGGGGTTGGGGGTGGGGGGGTGGAGAGCAAGAAAGCCACCACCACCACCCATCTATTAATAAGGGCTCATAGACAGGATGTGTTAAAACCTTAGAGCAAAGCAAAAGTGAGAACCCTGATTTGTGTTACTGAATGCCAGGACAGCAAACCAATTTGCCAGTCAGGCATAGATGTCTCCCCAGTCTTATGTTAGATCAGTTCCACTTACTTTAAAGAATATTGACTTATTTGAAGCAAGGTCAGGAAACTGAGTCTCTCAGATGTCAGCTAAGTGCTCTGGATGTACTGTTTAACAGAAGATTGTATTTTGTCTCGTTGTTAAATGGGAAGATTCATGATTTTCTTTTTAATCAGGTAAACCACTTCCTTCTCAACTTCACCATCACTATTCTTATCCTATCTCTATATCCTGTCTCCAGAGAAAGGAGATGAAAACTGTGACCATTGTAAGCGACTAATCACAGGTGGATGTAAACCCAGAGAATTGATCACAGGTGGATAAGCCCAAGTTTGAGGAGTCTTTATGGCCCCAAATACAAATGGTGTATTGGAGAGGAATGAAACAGCAGTGGAGGCAATGCAACCTGAAAAGCATTGGTTTGGGTAAAGATTTCTTTCTGTTAAACCATTATTTTATTCAAGAAAACATGTGAGTAATACTGACTGTGACTTAATATTGCATAGACATTAGAATATGAATGTCAAACAGAAAAAAAATCCCAAAGTTTTCGGTCTGAAAACACAATGGAAAAATCTCTTTCTATTCTATTTCAGGGATATGCATAAGGATTCTGAACATCTGACAATAATTTTCTTTTTCTGTCAAGTTAGTACACATTAATCTCAATGTTAGTACACATACCAAGGTTGTCTATAAGATGTTTTAATGGGTCATTCCATCTTGCTTCAACATAAAAAGGGTTTGTAGGAATAATGGAAACTGGAGACAGTTGTAAGAGTCCTTCATGTCAAAATTAGAATTGTAAAAATAAAGAAGCCAATCCTATTTCATTGAAACCAAACAAAATTACCTTGAGTTCATTGTTTACAAAATTGGAGATTCATGCTTCTGCTTTTATAATACTTGCATTTTAGTCCTAATGTCTTAAGCCAAAGTTGTTGATACTTACCTCCTACTTGGTATCCATCAGGCTTACAACACACATGGCTAGTTTATAACATAATCCAATTTGAGATAAAGATACTAATTCTGCAATTAAGTTTTCTCTAGAACAAATGGACATCAGAGAATTCATAAACATGTGGGTTAAATAAATGTCTGATGAGTCACAGAGCCAACAGTTGTTCATGTTAGCGGCACTTCTTTTAAATGTTCACAAGAGAAGGATACAATGATGCTTCCATATGATGTTGGATGAACCTTACATAGTCCCAGGAACAGTCGAGAACCCTAACTAAAACTTGCTTTTATTAAGTGAAAGTGGCTATGCAGACTATTTTCTTCTTCTAGAAATATTCTTGCTAGAAATTCTTCTTGCTAGAAAATCTGCATTCAATTCACATTTGCTGGTTAAGCATGCACATTGCTGCAGACGACAGTAATTCCTGAGAGAAATGAAGCAGTGTAATCGGATGTGGACTGGCACAGGTAATACAGCCAAAATGATTGTTGGTGGCAGGTTAGGTTGGCTGTATCTGCCACTTTTTCCATCTCTAGTACTATAAAGGAAAAGAAAGCAAAGCATCGTTTTCAGTAAATTTACTGGTGGCTAAGATCCCTTTCTGAATCCAAGCTGGCCAAATCATAGGAGTTAACACTGAACCAGATAGAAAGCTTAGTATATAGAGGCGGGAGGAATTTAAATTTAGCAGCTGCTGTGTGCCAAGTATATAGTCATTTTTCTTCAGGGAATTGGTTGAGTCCAGCACATTGGCAATGGGTAAGGGGAAACCTATTTTGCTTCCAGCTGGCCAGTCTACGACTCTATAGCTCAGAGGTTTAAAGTATTATGCTGCCTGATGTGGGACAATTGCCTGATGACCAAGTGTGAAGTTGGGAAATACAAATTACATACCCTGACAGAGCTGTAATATTTGTAGGGAGATTCTGATCTTGTTACCAGTATTATGAAAAAACAGTTAAGTGTGTTTATTTTAGTAAAGTAACAGGAAGAAAGATGGATAAGAAGTATATCCAAAACAAACTGTATTTTAGAAGGGGAATTCCTTTTAATTTTATTTTTTCCCAAAGGGTAAAAAGCAATGTTTTTTAATCATGCAAATTACCTCCTAACTATACAGTTAATTAGTGCAAGTTAAATTTGCTTGTCTTTAGCAAAAGTCATCTGGATAATCTAAACTACTTTTATTCAACCTCAAAAGCAGAACTACTTGCTGCAGGGCCTGCACACCTGCCTGAAAAGTTGAATATAAACCAGATAATCAGCAATAGGAGAACTCTTTCCCCACTCTCAGCTGTAAGAACTTCTTAATAGCAAATCTACAGTGCTTATAAGTTCACTACTATCAAACCATCTGAATGTTTCAGAAAATGCTTATTCAAAAACAAAGATGAGGAAAGCTAGAAATCTGAGTTTAAACACAGTACTCTAACCACAAGAAAAGATTAGTTTGCTTTTTTTAATCACAAAGCTTTACTTTATGGAAATTATAAATAATCAATTTAAATCGTAGCCCTGCCCTCCCTCCCAATGCCAGCATATGCACATTTTACATTTATACACAGATATTGTTTTATGAAACCAATCTATATTTAAGTCTATATAAATAGACCTGAATAAAATAATTTCAGTGCTTTAGTATGTACTGAAGTCACAAAGCTGGTGTGACCTTGCCAACTAATACACAGTAAACTGTTTATTATTTGTGAGAAGTTCTTTAGTAAGTTAAGAGGTAATGACCACTCGATTGCACACACTTACCATTAACATTGCACACACTTACCATTAACATTCCTAATGCATTTCAGAGGTCAGGGGGGAAATTCACTTTCTCCATGGACAGGATCAGACAGGGAGACAGAATTAGGATAGCCCCAATATATTGTTGACCCACTGCTGACGTCAGTTCTTGTCTGTGGACAAAGCACAGCATTCACTACTGTTGATCATAGTGCCGCTGTCTCACTGAAAACACTATGGGATGCAGTAAGGGTATATTACATACTTAAGTGTTTCTTAACTGAGAAAACACAAAAAGTAGCGATGTTCAACTTTCTCTACAGCTTTTTCAAATTAAGTCATACAAGATTCATTCCTGTGAGCCACATAAAATCCATACATGAAACAACTGGAAGAACTTCTGAGATGCTTAAAAGCCTAAGTGTTAGCAAGGGGCAGAAGACACTTCAGTAGCAACACGTTCACCCAGGTGCATTTACTAGGATGTATGTCATGTTCAATAGCACAAGCACAATGAGGTTTTTTGGAGAAAAACAGTTGCAATAGCTAATCATACTTTATAGAGAGTGTGGGCATTTTGTCACCCAGAGTTCTGTTCTCAAGATGAAAAAATCCTTTTCTGCACATTGTATTTCATCAAATTCCCCAAATTTTTGAACTTAAAAGAAAAAAAAGATGCACCAAGTCTCTGTCCGTAGTTAGCAGCAATTAAACAGGCATAAAACTTTTTATCTTCAAATGGTAGTTGGATTTGAAGACAGACTGGACAGAAGAATAACTGTGATGTATTTTGCACTCCATCTTGGGTAAGAAACCATGTAGCTGGTAAGAGATTTGTGTGCAGTTTTACCGTAGAGCAGTGCGTGAGGAATGCCGGAATGCCCTGCCTATTCTGAAAGTTTTGTACCAGGCATTTCAAGCTCTGAACTGCTTTTTTCCATGGAGTCTCAAAAAAACCCTTTGAAGACATAGTGCACAAAGTGAATTCCCTGGTACTCTTTTGCAGTTAATTTGTTTCATCCCCCAGAAAAAAGACCCCAATAGAAGATACCCATTCATGTGCAAAGCCAAGAATCTGGGGCAGAACAAGAGCAAAGGTTACACTGCACCCACCCCCAGCCTATTCAGAAAGAATCCCAGTTCTGTTTCTCACCTCTGAAAATCAGACATTGTATCTGGGGATGGAGAAGAATGGCCATGGAGCATTGCCTCAAAAAAGAGAAATAAAAATAGTCCATGTCTGGACTTTAAATAGAAATGACAGGCTATAGCCACAGGTGATGCATAAAATTAAGATACTTCAGAAGTATGACCCTATGCTAGGGAAGTAAGCCATCTTGCAGTGGTGGAAGTAGCTGTAAAATACCTCATTTTTATAGTTACTAAAATGTACTTCAGCCTGATTCAAAATTTGTACCAACTGAACTGCAGGTGTGATGTTGCACAAATTTAAACCATTTGAGTAATGCAGATCCTTGAATGATGAAGTAATTAATGCTTAATTACACCTAGGTCCCTTGTAGTTCCGTTTGATATATTAGCAAATACCAACCATATCTGTTAAAATGCAAAACTAAACTTGCAGCTTCTGCACTACTCAGGATGAGCATTAACTGGCTCAGGAAACAGGCAAACCTTTAAGACCTTCTTCTAAAGACAACAGAAAAAATTAACTGTAGATATACACTTGCAGGTGGGATATCTCATCTGTGTTCGTACTCTTTGTGTGTGTACTTGACTGGCCTTGTAAATACAGTGTTAAATTAAGATGGCTGTAGCTACTAACTGTTAGCCAAACTTTATACAGACTGCCAGTACTGGAAGAGTTGTGTTACGTTTATAATTAAATCTATGCAGGAAACTGTTCATGCAATAATTTATATAGGAGCTTACTGTATTTATTGCCAGATAACTTAATCTGTGGATTAAATTGTGTAGATTTACAAATGGCGGCAACTGTGGATGCAGTGAGCTAAAAATGTGTCCAGCATTTTCTGCAAGCCTGTATATTTCTTTAGCTGTTACTCCATTTGCTTTGAGAAATGTTATTTTGGCTGATGAATCTCTTGATATACTATTAATTACAAAATTTACAAAAATAATCCATAGAAGTTATTACCACTAATTGAGTTTGAGACATGGTGAGAACACAGAGAGCATTAAAAAAACCAAAAAACAACCAAAACCCAAACAAAAAACAAAAAACACAAACCAAAACCCGAAACAAATCTGAAGTTAGGACAAGTTAGTCTTTCATAAGCTCAGAAGGTTGCTGCTAGAATCAGCCTGAATCCATATCAGAGTTTCCAGTGATGACCACATGGAGCATGAGGCCTCTTTTGATCTTGGCTCATCATGTAAGTACAAACACAGGAACAAATTGCTTTTCCCTCCTCCTTTTCCCTCAAACATCCGTGAACTGCCCCACACCTTTACCTCCATATCCCTGCATGGATTTATGGTTATTTCATTTTAGAATGCAAAACTGATAGCATATACTGTACAAGTCTGTTGAACTATAATGTTAAGGACCCTGAGAAGTTTTTGAGAAAAATTGAATCTTATCCTTTTAATGGCTATAGCAGGAACAGAAATACACTAAATGCAGTTCATATTTCAGTTCACAGATTGTGCCCAGAATATAGGCCTGTAACTAAGAAACGCAATCTCTTGACTTCCTAGAGACAAAAAGTTGTTTGTGATTTTAATGCACAGCTGAGTTTTCAGCAAAATATGAAAAAGACGTTTTGATGATGGAAAACTCATGCTGTGACCTTTCATCTTTTATTGACAGTCTTTTGTTTTAGCTTTATCTTTAGATGATAAAAGTACCCTTTTAACAGATAAACAAAAAAACATGCAAGACAACGTATTTCAAGCATATTTAGTGGAATAATAAAAGATTCCTAGGACTAAGTCCTATGAAAGGGTTATATATATTTCAGCCTTCATGGTGTTTGCTCTTGCTCCCAGGCCTTGTGCAAGTAACAGAGGGCTTTGAGAGGTTTACTTGACATGGTCATTACTAGGGGAACAGTAACGACTCTTTTGGGACTTTTTATTAGTGTTCTTTCATGGGAGATCACTGGTTTTATAGCCAAGCAGCTAAATACATTCCTGAGCTGCCCCAGTGTGAAATCCAACAGTGCAGTGGACTCTCATGGATGCCTGTGAATGCCAGTGGATTACAGTGGCAATTAGTGGGAAGTACTTTTAAGTTAAGTCATTTACAGTTTGTACTGAACAAGTTGAAGACTGCTCTTAACATAAAAACAGCTGCTGAGTCACACCAAAACATTCACCTGGCCCTGGATTTTTTCTCCAACAGTGGCTACAAGGGATAACGGGTTACCTGGGCAAAGAACAGGGCAAGCATATATGACAGTTCCCCTTTCCACTCTCCAGTCTCCAGTGTCTGACCAGTTCCAGGTTAGGGACATATATGAGGGCCAGAGCCCATACTGCTACACAAACCATCTTCATGCAGAATCAGCCAATCCTAGATAAGTTGGAAAATGGAAATGCTGGACTTTTTAAAGGGGACTTAATAAAGCCCTTCAAAGCAAAACACTGCCTTCCCTAAACAAGGAACTCTTACTGCTCTGATAATCCTGTAAGAAAATGAACAAGGAAGTTACTTGTGAGATAAGAGGAAAGAAATGCATTTATTGTCCACACTCACATAAAACCTTACTGCATTCACAAAAGTCTTTGCATTTTTGAAGGATACCCAAAAGTCACAAGGGGAGAGGTGTGCATTGGTTTTTTTGCGTTTTTTCAATTCTTCTCCAAACCATTGGCTTAACAGCTTTTATTAGATAGTTTCATTTATAAACTGCTGCACGACACCATAGTAGAAAAAATGCCATAAACCCATCTAAATTAGACAAAGTTGTGATCTGTGTCCAAAGCAGTATGCACCGTATGCTCTACAGTCTTTAATAAATCTTTTCCAGCTATACCGTCCAGGAATATGGAAAGCCCAATTCTTTCCATTCAAAATAAATCTGTGCTCATGTCATGATCCAATTTTACAATCTCTGACACTAGTGTGTTCATGCTTTTATATAAAGCATACCAAGAAAAGGGGAATCACCACATAGTTCAGCAGATGCTAAATGAGCAGTCTGTGATGCTCATCAGTATGACTACCGTAATTCTCCTTCAATGCAGAAACTAAACAAGTCACTCAGGCACCCGAGACTGAGGTCCCTGATTCTGCATTAGGAGTGGCATTCCTAGAGCCGCATACCAGACTGCAAAATGCTGCAGTGCTTTGCATGGTAATAGCCAAGTCTTCTTGTGAGTTAATTCCAGCTTTTTCATTCTAAAATCAAAATAACTGAAATCTTATGTATTCTCTAGGATTTTCTGCATAGCTTTTAATATGTTTCTGCATACACTAATCTTTGAGGAATACCATTTGCCAATTTTTTCCATAGAGATTTTCCATACACATTTTCCACATATTGTACAATTTTTCTCAGCTTTGTTCTCCATCCATAAGTCTCACAAATTGTTCAGATGTTACAAACAACTTTCTCTGGAAATAGGAAAATAACGAAACAAAAATACACAGAAAAACTATAACATATAGCTGTAAAATGCTCCCTTTAAAGAAGCTGCTTTGCTTACTGACCTGATCTTCTTTCTGATGTCTATCACTTACTACTATTCCTGTTCTTGTGCAGAACTGTATTGTTCTTTCTATACCTTCTACTTTAATTGTGGTGAGGATAGGATCAGTTCCATCTTACTCACTGGCAAAATGTATGGCCAGCATCCATTCTGCTATAAAGATTCTCTAAGCAGTTTGAGATTTATCATCTCAAGTTTTCTGGAGAAATACTTGATCTTAGTCCTCCCACTGTTCACCCCTCCCAAGTTTTGAGCAAGCTCTGAGTGTTCCTCTCACCACATACTCTGTGGTCTTCTCTCTGCCCTGCTGCATCTGTGTTCCACCAGGGAGGAAACTGGCCAGGACATGATGAAGGATGCCAAACTGACATGAAGTTTCCCAGTTTTATTTCCAAATATTTTACTAAAATAATCAGGTTGGCCAGGTTCACAGGTTCTTGCAGAAACAAGAAGGCTTGGATGATGCTAAGCCCCACAATCAGCACAACACACAGAGATGCTTTCCAGGAGCACCCTAGGAAAGGATGGTCTGTCATCCTGCCTTTGGTAAGGCTCTTTGTATTTAAATGAAGCCATTAGTGGGCAGAAGTAGCCTCAAAGCCATACTTGGAGCCAAATGTGTGGCTGTGAATTTTGTTCTAAAGAGCCATCAAGGATAGCTCAACTCAAAAGGGGTGCATTTACCAACTGAAAGTACACTTTGATATGCATTCTCTCTCTGAAATACAATGTGCCAGGCACGATAGTTTCTACTTCTGATGGCAAGTGGTTGGTATTACGCTGAAGGCATGGCCCAGGGTCATTTCTAGAGATGTTTTTAGATCTCTTCCTGCAAGGGGGAGATGAGATTTGTAAACAATCTGAATTCAGGCTATTTACAAGGAAACATCAGTGGAAGAACTGGATCTCAAAAGTACCATTACCTTCAAGCATCCCTAGAATCTTTCAGTTCGGGGGACTAAAAATGAAGCCCTCACACACATCAAGAGCTTTTCTCCCTATAAGCACAGATAAAGTACAGAAAACCTGTAGCACATATAAATGCAAGGTTAAGATACAGTATTTTTTTCAACTATATGGTCAACCAAAGTATTTTAGCAAGTTTATTTATAACATAATTTTATTTTTTTTTAATATTATTCTCTCCCCAAACACTGCTGTGATATTTCTAAACATGACAGGTTATTATCCTTAGGTCTTCAATGACCAGGTGAAATATATCTTGGGAAAAAACATAATTCCAAGCATGTCTACCCAAATGTACAGGAAACAAGAATCTTATCTTACAGAAATGCACTGTTCACCAAAAACTCGTAGCTTCCTCTTCTATATTTCAGTTAAAATTAAGATTCCTGGAATCAACCGCAAATACCTCTGAATACCATCTAGCAATGCTAAACTGAAGTTTTAATACAAAGATTTACTCAAAAAAAGTGTGCTTGCCAATCTTAGTCAGTTGTTGACTGGCATACTAAAGGGTTCAAAGGCCTAAAGTAAAGTCAAGAGTGCTTTAGCTAACTACTTCCATGGTCAGCAAAGACTAACAAATTGGTTAAGACATGGAGTAATATGCTCTGCACTCGATAAATGTGTAATCTTGTCCAGCGCCTCTGAGACAGGGTTGCCGAAATGCTTTATGATTTTTATTAGAATTCACAGTAGAATTCCTATTCCTATCCCAGCTAGAAAGACTTCTATTTGCAGCAAAGAAAGAATTATGCTAAGAATCTGCATACTACTTTCTGTGCAAGTTTCTTTTCTAAAAGGTTGCAGTTCATAAAAAATGTATATAGATATTATTTGGGATGATGAAACAAAAATAAAAGTAATCTGATAAGCTCACCATTTTTATCTGGGTGTGGTTCACTCTGAAAAATGATTTTATGCAATAAAGCAAGACAGGTAAGTCAAACTGCATTGGGGGTTCTGTCAGAAATTCTAATCACAGATGGTCAGACTTTTTTTTAACAGAAGTCAAAGCTTTTCCTGGTAATAGACCAGTTTTGACTGTTACATATACACCAGCTGGTATAGGCAAGAAAATGTAGTTGGCTGGGACAGGGGCTGAATAACTTGCTGGTCTGAGCAAGCAGCTGGGTTTTGCAGAGCCCATCTATCTCTGCTTTGCTTTGCATGATTTAGAGCAGGGAATTGAACTAATGTGAGGGCCCTAACCAGACAGTGATAAGCTGTCTGTCTTTTTAGCTTGATGAGTATTTAATCAGTTATACACAGCGGAGCAGCTCCAGCCACGGAGAGGCCAGTCTTCCACACCAAAATAGTCGCCAGCCTAGCTGTCAGACAGCAACGTAAGCATTCCCAAGTCTGATTCAGGCAGGATCTGATTTGAAGGCAGGTCTCCCAAATCCCATGAGGATACCATAAGCATGAGGCAATCAGCTGTGATACGTGTGTCTGTTCAAAAGGTTATTTTTGGCCCTGATGCAGAACGGGGAAAAACCTCTCTCTTTACAAATCTGTCCTTTCAAAATGGTAGTCTCCCAGTCCTCCATATATACCGAGTCTGCAGAAAAGGTTGAGCAGAACCTGTCACAATGCCTGTTCATGGAGATGGGTGATGCAGCCAAGGTACACCTGGCTGCATCTGCCGCAGAACTTGCTTGGTGAGCGTGGTTTATCCATGGGACCATCTTACAATTTGCTGCTGAAGCGGGAACTTTGGACTGTTAACAAAAACCGCTCATCTCAACATTAGAAATACCCGTTTTAAATAAGCAGACATACCCACCAAAGCAGCAGATACCCGCGCACGTACAGGATGCGGCAGAGGACGGGAGGGCCACGCCGGCTGCCCGCAGGTGGCGGGGCAGGGTGTCCCCCGCGCTCCCGCCCCGCTCGCGGACGCAGGATGGCGCCCTCGGTATGAGCAATTCACCGGGACGGAGCAGGTTGAGGACTCCCTTCCAGAGTAAAGCGTTTCTCCCTCCGAATGCCCGTATTCCTAAGAAGCATCGATTTCACAGCTCCGGTTTTCAACGCGCTGATCCGCTCAGCTGCTCGCGAAACGCTGTAACATGAAATTTGCCCAATGGCTGTAGAAGGATCCCAAAAGCAAGCGTTTATTGTATGTAGTGCGACGTTTCTGTATGAACGATGACCAACAGGACTACTGTTGTAGGGGGTTGTGCTTATTTTGCTAGAGCTACTGTTAAAAGCAATGTCACATGCTTACATGGAGACTTTAATTCCACGATGGCACTGCCCTGTATCTTACTTAATTTCTGGGACTTGTGACCCACATTCAGATCTGCCCGCTGCCCTACTCCACCCACCAGATAACTTATTCCTAAGCACACAGACTTTTGGCATGTCATCTTTCCTTCTTGTGCTCATCTCAGATAAGCTGCCTTTCCTAAAAACTCAACATAACCACTACTGATCTTTCAGTGGGATTCACCCCTGCCAACCACATAAGGACACGTTATTAGCATTAGAAAAAAAATTTAAATGTCTCTGCAAATAAGCTGCACACAGGCAAGCGTGCAGCGTTTATTGACAACGGCGAATGCCAGCCACGGGTCTCACCCCCCCCACCTCGCGGGCACATAGCCACCAGCCCTTAGGGACCACCAGGGTTACTATGCGGGCTGATCCTGTTCCTTGGCTCCTCGGAGAAATCCCGGAGTAGCTGTACTCCTCAGCCTCTCGAGTCACCTCACGGACCAGGCAGCTATTACAGATTCACCAGAAGAATTACACTTACTGCCTCCGGCTCGGGAGAAAAGCACGTACCCGCACCATTTGGGAAATACTGTTAGCAAAAGCTCGAAATCTTGGAACCTAGGCTCAGGAAACTTTTTTTTTTTTTTCATCCCCTCTTCTCTTTTTTTGGCTATCGGAAATTAACTTGGCGGTTAGGAGAGCGAGGCTCGGATTCCAGCACCCCCCGCCCGCCACCGCTGGCTTCACGGAACACAAGCGATCCCGCAGACCGCCGCTGCCCTCTGCCATGGCCACCTTCCTCCCGCCTCCAGACGGAGCTGGCGATGGCGATGGCGCGGCCCCGGCCGGCGGGCGACCCCCGCGGCCCCCGCCCCTGCCCAGGCCGCCCGGCTCCCCGCCGCAAGCCGAGGGGCAGGCGGGGGGCTGCGCGGAGGGCCGGGCCGCGGCCGCCACCCAGCCGCCGCTCGCTGCGCGGGCTCAGACGCCGCCTCCCCTCAGCGGGACGGCGTGATTTCAAGTTTCCTTTTACCAAGGCCCGTTATGGGACGCGAGCCGGGCCCGGCCGAAGGGAGGGGGAGAAGGGGCTGCCGGGCCCAGCGCCCACCGGCAGCATCCCTACCCGGCGCCGCCCGCCCGCCCGCACACCGGGGCTGCGGCAGCGGCGGCACAGCCGTCCCGGCACCTCCCTGCCGCCGGGCTGGGCTGCCCGCCGGCAGCGCCTCTCCCGCCTCACCCCTCGGCACCGGGCGAGGGTTGCGGTGGGGACGTTAACCCCATCGCTCCTCCGCCCCTTCCGCCGCGAGGCGCGCGCGGCCTCCCCCGCCTCCCCCCCCCCTTCTCGTTACCCCCGACTGTACCCCTGCCCCCCCGCCGCCACGTGACGCGGCGCGCATGCGCGGCCGCCCCGCCAGCCCGGGGCACATCTGCAGGCTGACGTCAGCGTGGCCCGCGCCGTCCCCCGGGCGAGGCTGCCAAGGCTCCCTGCTGCCGCCGCGCTCGGCTTGGCCGGGGGCCGGCAGCGAGAGGAGGTCTGGGGCTACTTCAACCAAACTTTCTTGAGTCCTTCCTGCTCTGCCTGCCTTCCCCCTTCCCCCCCTCCCCCCTCTCCTCCCCTTCTCTCTGTCTGTCGCTCCCCCCTCTACCCCCCCCAACTCAGATGATATTCACATGGTATTTTGCACAGAGGAGGCTGCTCAAGAGGAGGGCATCCACCCCCACCCCAATATAAGCCTGCTTTTCCTTCCTTCCTTCCCCCCCCCTTTTTTTTTGTTGGAAAGACAAAATGTGCAGGGTGATAGGTTGGGTGAATTGATGGCATCCTTCCTCCTGCCAAGCCAGCCCGCTTTCTAAAAAACCCTTTTAGGAAGGCTAGAGAATTTTATTCTGTTGGAGAATATAACCCTGATGGTTGCTTGCACAGAAGGGAAAAGCAGAGAGGAATACGAGAAGCGTCCTGTGCAATCTCTATTGTTTGAAACTTACTTTATATCAGAAATTGAAGATGAGAACGGTAAGGAAGATTTCACGCTATTCAATGAAAACTTTTTGCTTTTCTTGTGTCCCGAATAATGGTGCGTGCAGGGCTTCGGGGAGCGGGGGGAGGTTTATATTGCATTAGGCGAGGTGGGTTTGGAGTGATTTCAGAGAGAAACCTTTGAGGATGGGGGAAGGGGGTGCGAGGGTTTTCAGCCGAAAAGACTAGTGGTATATGAAGTACGGTCTCGAATGGTGCAATTTCTTTAGATCTTTCATAATTTTAATACTAAATCGTTGGTAGAGGGAGGGTAAAACCAGAAACAAAACCAAAAACCCAACAACAAAACAACAGATGAAAGCCAAAGCAGCCCCCAGACCCCAAGGACAACCCGCAGGGATTCTGGATTGCTCAGCCTGGGAAGCGCGGCGCCTGGCCGTGCCGTGTCCGGCGTGTCCGCAGCCGCGGCCGGACAAGTGCACACTTTGTGCCGGAGCTCGGAGGGTCGGCGCGGCCGCCGTCCGCAGCCCGATGCTGGCGGGGATGTCGGGCTTTCGCCGTGCTCGTCAGGAAGATGGAAGCGTGTGGTTTTGATTTACTTCGAGCCGCTTGGGATTTGCCAGACTCTTAACCCCGCGGAGCCGTCTTTATCGGTGTGTGTCTGTCTCCGCAGCGGCCCGGGGTTCAAAGGAACTTTGTTTGGTGGGAGGAGGTTAAGTGGGCTCTCGCTCCCTGGCGATGTGTGTGCAGATTTGGTCTTCGCTGTTTTCTTTCATTGTTGTTCAACGGAGAAGAGAGACGGAGAGTCAGACTCTTGTTTTTATTTGGGCTGCCGGTGCAACGCGTTTGGGCCAAACGCCAAGTGTCTGGGTCACACGCGTTTTATCCAAATAGATTCAGCGCTGCTGTCTGGAAATGGGCTGCTGAAAGTTAACTTTAGGATCAACCCCACCACAGCAACCAGACTCTTCCCTTCAGCCTCTCCAGGGAGTTGTGTGTTTGGGGTTGGGTTTTTTTTCCCCCCTTCCTTTTTCCTTCTGAATTTTGAGTGATGCGTGTCTGCTGAACTGCGGCTTGCTTTAGTACTTTTAATTTTTTTTTTTTGTGCGTGCAGACGTGTGTATATAATATGCATGTGTATACGTGTTGGGTTGTGTTTGTAGCCATGCATTTTTGTAGTCTGTTGACTTTTTTTGGGGGGGGGGGGGGGGGGGGCGTTTGCTTCCTGGCTCCCCCCGCGAAGCGCAGTGACAGCTGAGCCGCGGGCAGGGCCGGCGGGGCGCCGTGGGGCAGGCGGCTCGGGGGAAGGCTGTGCGTGCAGCGGCAGCCCCGCGTCCCCCCCCCGCGGGGCGGCTGGCCCCGCCGTACCTCGGGGCACGCACAGCAGCGGTTCTGTGCCTCACGCCTCCGTTTCTGCTTGATTCCTGGGAAGGAAGGATCCGTCCTTTCCCTTTGTACGTGTCCCCCTCCCCGCCACCCCCGCGGCCCCCGTTCCTTTTCACCGAGCCCTTCCCGGCGCGGTCTGCCCGTCGCTGTTTGCCCCGAGGAGCTCCCGGGGGGGGGTGGGGGGGTGGGTGCGGGCGTCTAATCCCCGGCTTTTGAAGCCCTGCAACGCTTTTTACGGCCAGCCCCGATACCTGTAATTGAATTTGTGTGATTGATGCCCGCCCCCCCGCCCCGTCCCCTCCCGCCCCGCCCTCCCCATTTCCTTAGCAACCACTCGTACTGCCGGCGCGGCCGCCCGCCCCTGGCCGCGCCTCAGCGCGGCGCTCCCCGCCGCCCGCCCGGGCTGGGGAGGGCGCTGGGCACCTCGCGGCGGCGGGGGGAGCCCGTGCCCCGCTCCACACGCGCGCGGGGGCCGAGCCGCCGGCGGGGCGGGCGTGGTGAAGCAGCCGCCCCGCCCGTTGGAATCGGCGGGGCCGTTTCCCGCCCGCCGCGGAGCTCGACGCGTGTCGCGCCCCTCGACCCCCCCGTTCCGCCCCGCAGCATAACCCCCGGCTGCGCCGTGTGACCCGGCGCGGCGGTGTCAGGTTGTTTCGGCACCTCGCCAGCTACCGGGACACCGCGTCGCCGTCTCCGCCGCCACCGAGCGTGCTGGAGCCTGGCCGTTCGGTGGTGGACGCCCTTGGTGTGGAGATGCCGGGAGCGGTGGGGGAGGTGGCAGTCCCCAGGGGAGGCGGCACGTGTTGCGATGGCCTTGGGATAGCCTCTCTTCAGCTTGCCCGTCCTGAGGCTTGAGCTGCCTTCAGTTTATGGGACGCTTTAGCTGCTCAGGGAGCCTCTGCGAGGATGGAGGCTCTCAAGGTGACTGGTCTGAGCAGTCTGGCCAGTCGGCTCCCCATAATATGCTTTCTGCCCCGAAGTCTTCCAGTATGCCTTTATGGCCTTTGTTCCCTCCTTGTTGAGTTCCAGTGGGTAGGAAGCCTATGGCACTGGTGACAGGAGTGCCGCTTTTGCCATCAGTGCCGCCACAAAAACGCCTGTGCCATAGAGCTGTTTTGTCATCAGTATTCTAGATTTTGAAAAACACCTTGTCCGTCTTTGCTGCTTGGCAGAGCTAGAGCATTTACCGTTTGGCAGAAGCTGTGGTTTTCAGTAGATGTTCAGGACATGGAGCCACACCTGCCCTTACAGGTGGGTGAACGTGTAGTTCAGTGATGAGGCAGAGGAAATGCTTCTTAGTGTAAGCTTTGTGTGGACTGAACGGGTCATCTTGGCAACAACCAAAAGTCAAATACTGAACATAAGCTTGTAAGGAAAATGGAAAGAAAAAAGGGTGTAGGCAGTGGATGCTTTGATGTTCCTACCACGTTTCATACTGGAAGAGCTATGTCTGGAGTTACCTGAGTGCATTATCTTTCACGTCAGTTATCCTTCACATCCATTACTGCTCCTTAATTCAGAGCAGTAATATAGTTATCTGTGGTCTGCTTGTGTCAGTGCTCAAGCTGGCTATAACACTTTTGGAAAGGAGGTTAAAGATTCTACTGGAAATTTCAGCAAGCTTAATGGGAAAGGAGGTTTTTCTTGTGTGAAGCTAGAATGAGGGACCCCATTTCACACAGCCCCCTGCAGGGACACTTAGACGTGGGTGACTCTTGGATGCTCTTGGCCAGTGCCTACCATGTGGGCCACTGGTGTCTAAATAACAGGATACATAGTTTACGTCCAGTATTTTGAGTTACCTAGGTCCATAGGTACTACAGTTGCAGGAGGCCTTAATGTTAGGGTGACGTTATCATCCTGAGAGGCTGAACGTGAGCTCCCAGTTTCAATTTTTTGACTAAGTAAAAGCTGTGAGGCAATGTTACCTCTCTGTATGGCAGTAACAAGCCATTACTGGACTACGTGGTCCGGTTCTGGTCTCTGTGCATGAAAATGGATGCTGATGAATTGGGAAGGGTTCAGCAAAGAACTGCACAAATATTTGGACGTCTGGAAACCGGACAGTACAGAGTGAGATAAACAGAATAGGTTGAGCTGCTTATCAGGAAGTGTCAAGACGTGCATGTATCATATTATAACTAGTCATGCAAGGAGAAGAAAGCAGCTTATTAGCAGATGGGGTAAAGTAAGATTCAGTGATAGGAGTTTGAAACAGGATTTTCTCAGTTTAAGAATAAGGCACGTTATTTGGTAAACTGGTGTAGCTGAGGAGTATGGGGTTGGTTGTCTCTTGAAAACTTGTAGAAGTCTAAAAGATGTAACTAAATGTTAGCTAGGAAATAAGGTTTTACATGGAAGGCCAGACCAGAGATTTTCATAATATGCTTTGAGGCCTTGCTACATGTGAATGGCATCACTAAATCCTTATGCTTCCCCAGAAGCTAAGCCCAAGCTATGCTTGCAAAATATCTGTTATTCCCTCTACAAACCTGATTAAATACTTTGTGCTGTCTTGAAATATATTTGAAAAGTAGGTATTAGAATGATCAGATGAACCTCACTTACAAGGAATAATTAAATGTATTTGAAATTGGCTGAGAAGTTTCCTAATACTCACTGTGCTATTAGTAAATAGGATTTGCATGATGTTGAGCTTTCCTGAAATGATATGCTACAACTCTTTAACCTTTGCAAATCGTCCACTGACTGCAGGGGTATAACCTGTCTGAATGAATGTTGTAAATCACTCTCAGAATTTTAGAAAAGCAAGTTTATCTGGTGTGCATGTAAGTGGCTATATGTGCTTTTAGAAATTTGTTTTTAAACAGTCTTCCCCATCTTAGGTGTTCTCTTTCTCCATTGTGTGCCTTAGCAGAATTTGCTCTGTGCACAGGTGTGCTGTAAGTGCTTAAAAGGACTGATTAGTACCAGCTGACACAACACACGGTTTGGTATCCTATGATACTGGACTGTTAGTTTACTACATAGATATTCCATTTAATCCCTGGCCACAGCTAGAGCTGCTTTCTAGTATTTCTGCAATAGTGTTTTAAATAATAATAAAAAAAGGGGGTGGGGTGGGGTGTTAGCGGGAAGTAACATCTTATTTGCTTAATCTGATGACCTGCAAAATAGAATAAAAATATATTCTACTACATCAAATTGTAGTTTGATGACATTTTTGTAGATGAAGACATTCTTGACACAAGTATTTGAAAAATCAGAATGTGTGTGATCAATAGCTTTAGATACGGAATTTGTTCTTTGGTACTCGAATGTGCAGCCTTCCCATTTAAGTGAATGAGAGTTCTGCCTGCGTAAGCAGAACCAAGGCCCAAGTAATAACAAAACATATGCTGCAGAAAGATCAGATAACTACTATGGATTGTTTCCCAGGTTCTTCTTTTGTCTACCAGTATATTGGGTTTAGTTATTCACCACAGAAATCAATGAGTGCGTAACATTGATTATAGCTGGAGCAAGTCTGAACACAGTATTTGAGCAACAAGAAACCTTAATTTTATGAATCCTTCTGCCTGTTTAGCATGAAGTCGAGACGTGCTTCTTAAGCTGTATGGCTCTGCTGTTCAAGGTTAATGGTAATTCATGGTTTTTGTAAGATTGTGACCTTGAACCATGGAAGTGGTAATGGTTTAATATGATTTCAAAATGTTACATTGTATAATTCATTATGATGGCTTATTGTTTTGCAGTATAGATCTCTTTTATTAGAAATAATTTGCCTTGACTCACTTTCTTTTCTTTTTCAGGAAAAGAAATGGAGGAAGTTCAGTAACTATCCAGTCTAATGCCTTACTGACATCTTCAGGAATCTTACAAATACGTATTTTGAATTGAGAAAATGACTGCAGATATAGAAGAAAGTACAGGTTCTTGGAAAAGAACACCTGTCAAGAAGTGGAACATGCAATAGCTAATTTGGAAGTAGTATAAAATAAATATACTTGTTATGGTGCAATTCTGGAGGGGAGTTAACTCTGTAGCACACAGGTAGCTCTCCAAGGAGGGGGATAAAAAAACCTGCTTTCTGTTTTTCTAAATTATGGAAGTTTTTTGGAAGATGTGGACATGGATTTTGAGCCTAGTCATGGTTTCGTCAGAATTTCACAGTGACAACAGGCTTTCGTATAGTTCTCAAGGTAGGGATCTGACCTCTGTAGCTGACAAGAAGCGTCTATTTTTGCATTGCATTTGAGTAACATTTCCTAAACCATGTTTATATAATTCATGAGATCGTGTGGGCTCTGCTCTTAGTTTCATCATGATTCATTGTCATAGAAGTTTAAATACAGCAAATCTGAATAAATTTTTTGTTTTTATTTTCTTTGTTTACTTGTAACTGCTATTAAATCTAGTAAAATGTTGTGCTTGGTAACAGTTTAGAGACTTGCCATAACAACATTCACATGTTTTTAGACTAGGAAGTAAGGATCTATTCTGGCTTCTATCCATTAACATTTATAGCTTTTTAATGAAATGAAGAGCTGTTTATGTGTTTTTACAATATAATACTTTTCATCACTACCATTTTTATCCTTGCAGGTGGATGTAATAGCTTTTGTTTTTGAATGGTATGCCTGGGAAGGCTGTGTCCTTCTTAGGTTAGAATTCAGCCCCAAATATTTACGTATTTTAGATAAATAGGAAAAGATACGTAGTTAAAAACTTGTAATTCCAGTGATATCAAATCAATAGGAAACTGAACACATTTTCTTGACTCAAGAAAGAAAGAAAAGATGTTTTATTTCATTTAGTAAAGTGCTGCATCTTGCATTTACTTGAAAATTACTTTTACTTATGAAGGTGATTAGATTTGCCAAGTATGGTTTATGTTTATGCTACTACTTGTTGTTTCCTGTTATATTTTCTTCTCTTCTATGCCCACTCCCTGGATTGTCTTACCTTGTGATTACAAAGAGGAATTCCTGTCTTACCTTGAACACTACCAACTAACAGTCCCAATAAGGGTTGATCAAAATGGAGCCTTCCTCAGCTTTACTGTGAAAAATGCTAAACCCTCAAGAAGGAGGAGGAGCACAGACCCTTATGACCAAGAACTGGCAGCATCTAAATTATTTTTTAAACTTTCTGCCTATGGCAAGCACTTTCATTTAAACCTGACTCTCAACACAGATTTGGTGTCCAGACATTTTACAGTAGAATACTGGGGGAAAGGAGGACCGCAGTGGAAGCACGATTTTTTAGACCACTGTCACTACACAGGATATTTGCAAGACCAACACAGTACAACTAAAGTGGCCTTAAGCAACTGCAATGGTCTGGTAAGTATACGTTACATGTTGTAGTATAATAGCGTGCCTGTCTCTTTTATATTGCAGAAGAAGAACTTAACTGGCATATATTTCAGTTTTTTGAGTTCCTATGGGAAACAAGCAGACAGGAAGGTGCAGAAAACCCCTAAAACCTGATCTGTGTCCTGGGGAAAAGTATTAATCATTTTTTCAAACTTAGTTGTTAAGACCCAATTCAGTAGCCCTTTAGCAGGCAACATTTTTGGTGTTTAACAGTGTCTACACCAGGGCTGCAAGATTAGGTCTGTGCTGAGATCCTTACAGGTTATAAAACAGAGCACAGGGAGAAGGAAACAGTGGATTCTTTAGGATGCTTGCATCTCTCCAGGGAGACATTGATTGAACTGAACACCTGCTTGTCGTCTTTGAGAATCTGGGTTTAGAAACTTTGAGTGAAGTAACAAAGAAGAGGAATTGCTTGGTGTAGAAGTTGTCATTTCTGTAAATTCAAAAAGTGAAGAGGAAATTAGCTCCTTTGCAAGTACCAGGAAGTAATTATTTACCTTTTCCCTTGAAATATTTTGTTTACAAATTGTGAACAGTTGCATTTAAAGGTGGGATTAGAAATTCCTTATCTCTTCTGTGCTCATCTCTCTTTTTATTGTTTTTCTCATGATTACATGACAGAAGTACTTCCATGGGAAAAAGCTTTTGTTATTCCTAACAAAAATTAGAAAACGAACAAAAAAAACCAACCCCAGACTACTCAGTAACTGGAATAGATGGGCATGACAAGGAAATACTAAATCAAGAGTCAGTAATTTCTCTAGTAAAAAATATTTGTACACATTATGGTTATTCGTTCTGGTTTTAGCTATAGTAAACACTGGTCAATCTTCTTTTTAGGAATAAACAGCTCTAATTGCTAAAGAAAATAGGTAAACTGATTCCTATTTATCATTGGATGTGCTGTTGAATAATGCATCTTGGGATGTTATTTACAAACAAAAGCCAGCTGCTTCAGATATGTTGCATTACACCCAGATGCTTTGTGGTATCTCTTTTACAGTCTAGGTTAACATTTTGGGCTAGTCTTGAGGAAAAATAATTTAATGGTGATTTCTAGGGCTAAGCAAACACTTTCAAAGAAAAGTAGTTAAAATGGGATTCCATTGAGTGTGGTATCATAGTTTGGTTAATGCACACTTATAGTGGATAGGTCAGAATTTAGTACAATTTTTGTTTTGGTTTTGCAGTTCCTGTGTAATAACTTTTTTGTCACAGTTATTTAAGCTCTTAAACTAATATATTCAATAATCTTGCTTTTGAGTTATTTTCACCTAAAAATACTATGGACCAAATTCCTGCCTTCAGGACTTGCTTCTTTAAAAGAGGCTGTATGCTTCTCTACGTCCAGAGTTTCTGCCAGTTGAGGCACAGACTGGTTGGCCCCGTTGGAGCCTGCTGTCAGTGCTGTGGTGCTCCCATTTCAGTTCCTCTCTGACCTTGGTCAGGGAGTGAGTCAAGAATGCCTGCTCTTGCCCTAGCTCACTCTTGTTTTATTTTCGTGTTTGGAAAACAAGAGTGGTATGAAGCAGGAAAAAGTCTGTATCATCCTATGAGCTTTGCCTGTCTCTTGCTCCTCATGACATTTCATTTCTTCAAATAATTGAGTGGCAAGCAAGGCATCATGGTGAAGCAGAGATGTCTTTTTGCTTCTGTGCTTTATACCCTAAGGTGACATTCAGCATTACCATTGTTGCGTGCTTTCCCTCTGCCTCCAGACATGATGTTTTGCTGGGGCATTCTAGGTGTCAGTATGTTAATTTAGTGTTTATAAGCTAACTTCAGTGTGGAGTAATTCCCAGTTAATTCATCTTCAGTGCTATTCGTTGTTGTCAGCTCTTGCGTATTTCTTCCCATGTATTAAGGCAGCCATAATCCGATCTCTGGGCCCACCGCAACTGGCACTTGCAAGTACTTCATGGTCATGCCTCTTCCTGGGACTGCAAGTTTCAAATGTCCACTGCATCTCCTAGAAGAGCTCATCACAAGCATGTGAAGCTCCTGTCATGCTCTAGAAGCAGCAGCAGGGGTGACAAAAGGCTCTTTCTCAGAGAGGCAGAAAAGCTGTAGAGGCGTGCAGCAGTGGGCTCAACTCAGTGTCATCCTCTACTATACAGAAACTCCTCTGTCATCCAGTGTTGGTAGGGCTTTCCAGAGTGTGGGAGTTAACACTCCAGTCAGATAAATCCATCACCGAGTTATTTTTAAATGATGCTTCCTACTGATTATTATTTTATTATACAGCTGCTGGTTAGAACATGTTTAATAAAGCAATTGGCAGTGAATATTGGAGACAGTACCACTTGTTTTAGAATTAGTGATAGTTCAGAATACATTGTACTTTTTATATTTTTTTATATTTTCTAGTCAGGTTGTTGGTCTGTAAGAGACTGCCAGTCACATTCTGCATAGTCCTTGGTTAACACCTGTCTCAAAGCCAGTCATTTTAACTCTTAAAATAAGTAACCATCTTTAACAGTGAGTTCCTCACAGGCAAAATTTAAGCATTCCATTTATTCCAATTGTCACATTCTGCCAAATCTGGGAAATTTCTTCCCCTTAGTGAATGTTTTGAGTTAATCTGTTTATCCAGCGTGGTCAGGCAAGTCCACGATCTGATTAACCAAAGTTGTATGACTTGGAAGAACACTTGTACAAGGAGGGTTTTCTCTCAGTTTCCTTATAATAAAAGTGACGAGCAGTCAGTTCATTTCCCTGTCACTGTTTCCTGTTTTGGCCGCTCCCTCTGTATTTCTTATTACCAAGTGCCCCAGAATTACAGGCTGCTACTTACCAAAGTTTCATTCCAGCAGTTTCCGTCTGCTGAGCCCTGATTATGCTATAAATTGTCTGAAGTTATGAGGAAAGCTCTATAATCCAGTGAGCAGTGAGGAAATTGAAGGTCTTGTCCGGCAGGCTGGCTGGCTTCCAGACTCTTATTTACTTTAGTGAATGTTATATTTGTGGATGGATTGCAGGTTTGGCCTGCCCATGAAAGAGCCTGCAAGGAGCAGCATGGTGGGGCTTTTGGGTGCCGGGAGCAAGGCAACGAGGCTGAGGCACTGCCTGAGCTGAGTATGTCATACTGAAGGAAAGAAGAGAAGAAACAATGGCAGGCTGGCCAAAGAGAGAACTTCACCTCAAGGGAAAGGAGTATGTCTAATTCTGAGGGAGCAAATCTTAAAAGAAGGAAAGTTTTGGAGCTTATAGTAGTGGAATCGAGCAGAAACCGAACTTCTTGCATTCTGACCCACCGCTGTCCTCTGCCAGGTGTCAAAGTTTTTAACTGAGTGCTCAAACAAATAAATTTTCCAGGGTAGATTTTCTCATTTTGATCTGAAAAGCCCAATGATGGGAAGTACTTAAAAGTGTGTAGAAAGTAATTATTATTAGGAAAGTGAATGAGACATTAAATCACATTTTGAGGCTACTGTGGTTCCAAGGAAATTTTTAATGTAAAAGGCCAAGTATTTCCATGGCATTTGAAGTTTCCATGCACTGAGTGACATTTGTGCTGGGTAGCATAGATGTCTCCATCCAGACAGAAGTGATAAAGAAGGCACAAGAAGTAGGCTGTGGCTAGAAGCATGACCTTACTTGGTTAAAGGAGGAATAATCTTGCTGCTGGAAGACTGAATGTTTGTTTAATGTATTCCTAAACTGATTTATGTATAAATTATTCATATTCTTCTTAAATTAGCTTGTTTGAAAGCTGATTCTACCATAAAGAATGCATCTTCTTTTATAGATTATAAATTGCATATAGTATGGTATTTTTTAATTGCACATAAAATAATGTCTAATTTATAAAATAATTTTTAAAGATCATAAACTGTATTAAAAACTATTTAGTGTTCTAGATCAGTGTCTTTGGTGAGCTCTCTTTGGTACTAAGATGTGTTTGCAGCACAGACTTAGTATTCAGAAAATTATATGTAAGCTGTCCCTGTCCTAGTTTTAAGGTATCTCAGATTGCCTGGTGTACTGTCTCAGGCCAGATC